>NW_021604626.1:4184033-4226034 GCF_004785775.1 Grammomys surdaster
TGGGTCCATGTATGCAGGTGCAGTGGGTCCATGTGTACAGATATAGTGGGTCCATGTGTGCAGGTGCAGTCAGGTGCAGTGGGTCCATGTGTGCAGTCAGGTGCATTGGGTCCATGTGTGCAGATACAGTGGGTCCATGTGTGCAAATGCAATGAGTCCACGTGTGCAGATGCAATGGGTCCACGTGTGCAGGTGCAGTGTCTAGCCGTGAACAGAGTGGTACTCTCCAGAGGTACTTGTCACATGAGGATTTGGGTGGGCACACTGTGCCCTAGATTCCTCTCAGTACCCACAGCACAGGGCCTCAGCCACGTATCACTGCTCCGCTGAGCCAGCTGTGCCCAGTGCTCCAGCCTCGTGTGGGTTGTTTTCTTGCACTGTTAGATCCAAGGAATCCCCACCAACCCAGGAGCCTGTTTCTGCTTTTTCCATGTACAGTGTATATCAGTCTATCTTGTTGACTCACTTTTAGTGCAGTAAGCTATCATTTTGAATAATCTCACAGAGCTGTTGAGTTTCCTTGGTTCATTAGACTGTTATGGATTGAAGAAATGGTGTTCTTACGAAGGTGAAATCATTAGCCCTGCAGGTTCTGGCTGAGTTAGGCGAGACAACAGCTCTGTCACATTCGAAAGGGGAAGCTGAGCTGTCTTTCAGACACGTTTGTTTACTGTTAGAGTCAGAGTCTCCCCACGGTTCACTGCCTGCCTCCTTCTCCGTCCTATCTAAGATAATTCTTGCAGACAGGTGTAGCATTTGTGTAACCCGTTAGCAGTGCAGGTGAAGTTGTGTGAACGGGCTCATTTCCTGCACACTTTCCACAGGAAGCCATCGAGGCCTTCAAAGAAGCTCTGAAGCAGAAAGTTGACTTTATTGACGCATATAAAAGTCTGGGACAGGCCTACAGGTGAGTGGCAGTTGGGGACAGGCCTACAGGTGAGTGACAGTGGGCTGGGACAGGGGAACGTCCCTCAGAAAAGTGTCCACTTTAGCTTTTGAAGGCATTGCCACACCTGCCGGCATTTGCTTTGGGATGTGAGGGCCCCGCATCAGGACCCTGGGCTGTGTCACCGCATAGGAGCCCTGTTGGTGTACACAGTTCTCAGAGGGTGTCAGTCCCTACAGATTGGTATTGTGCCTGGCCCTCGGGGAGGGGGGGTGCAGGGTGACTGACACCCTCACCACTTGCTTGGCTGTGTAGTGGTGCGTTTCCATTGTAGGAAAGTCAGCCTGGTTCCAGAAGCTCTGGCTAGACCCTCACCTCCTAGTTCTTGCCCCACCATTTGAGCATTTAACTCTAAAAAGCAGCCTCATTCTGACCAGGAAGGCGGGTGACATGGTTATCCGTGGAAACACATGAGCTAGGAGCCTCTGAGACCTGAACTCTGCAGGATGCCAGGGCAGGCTCTCTGGGCTTCCAGCCTGTGAAGGAGCCATTGCGGCTACAGGGGAGAGGCTGTTAGTGACCTAGCGCACTCCACCCTCATGTGGAGAGCTTGCTCCTGTGATGGGACGGTTTGCAAAGGCTCCTCTCACACTAGCTGAAAGGAGATATGCCCGGGCTTGTCTGGGATTTAAGGGGTGGTATTTATTTATCCTCCCTCTCTCCAGAATTGTTAGGACTATGCATTGACAGTAGGTTGGAAACAACCATATATGATTGTGTCGATGGAAGTAAGCATTGTGTTTTTAAAAAATATTTCTCACTTATAGTAATTTGTTATATGGGCTGTTTCCATCCCTTGGAAAAAGCTTAATATGTAAAAAGGAAATTGATTGGTAGCAACCATTCCCAATCTGGAAGAATTTAATGTCTGAAGTATACTCATTTTTTTTTTCCTTCAAAATTTCAAATTACACGTACTTTCCCTAGAATGGGAAGAGTGCGTTCACCCAGAGGCATTCTTGAGGTTGGCGCTGGTTATGAACTAGGGGAGGAGTTTGAAAATCAGTAAGTTCATTTTCCCTAGAGAAATCAAAGTATGTGAGCATGCTGTAGTGTGTTAGATTACTAAGTGGTGTGAAGACTGTGGCTGTGTGTGAGCTGTTCAGGTAGTAGGAGACACGCCCTCCCTCACGCCTCACGAGCTCCCAGTACCACGCTCCAGTGCTGCTGTTGCTGACTGGCTTGTGCAGTGCTCACCACGGTTGTTCAATCCTCAGAGAACTGGGCAATTTTGAAGCAGCCACTGAGAGCTTCCAGAAGGCCCTGCTGCTCAACCAGAACCACGTGCAGACCCTGCAGCTCCGGGGGATGATGCTCTACCACCATGGCAGCCTGCAGGAGGCCCTGAAGAACTTCAAGGTGAGCCTCAGCATCAGGCAGAGCCGTCGCTGGATTCTTGCTTGTTCCTCAGAGAGTTCAGTGGAACTAACTACCTAACGAACCTGGAAGGAAGACTTCTGGGTAGAAGGAACAGCAGTCCTGACCCATGTGATGCTAACTCAGCCTTTTGTCCTAAACCCTAGCGCTGCCTGCAGCTGGAGCCGTACAACGAAGTGTGCCAGTACATGAAGGGGCTCAGCCACGTGGCGATGGGGCAGTTTTATGAAGGAATCAAAGCACAAACGAAAGTTATGCTGAATGATCCTCTTCCTGGCCAGAAGGCTAGCCCCGAGTACCTGAGGGTGAAGTATCTCCGAGGTAAGCAGAAAATGGTGGGAGTGGCACTTCCGTGCTCAGAGCTGTGGGTATCCTGCCGAGACGGTGGACTGGAGGTGGGCATCTTGTCCCTAGCGACTTTTGCTGCTGGAGGTTTCCGGACCAGGGACCTCAGTGTCTTCCAAGACAGGCCTGATGTTTTTTCTACCTTATCTACAAGTCTTGTAAAATTCAGAAGCTTGGCCTGAGTTTGAATTTCTAGTTGGATGTGCGATTCATTGTAGAAAGCATGTCTTAAGCCATCTCAGTTCACTGGAGGACAGGAAAGGGCCTTGCATGGAGGTTTCATTGTTTAGAGTTAGAGACCTTGCATCTCTGGCCCCTCATTCCAGTATGTCACGTCCTCCTGTATCAGAAAGCCCCACTCTGGTAAGAAAGGAAGCAGTTCTCGGATTGTCACAGACTTGCTTTTTCTCCATATACATCTTCAAATGTACACACATGTAGCTTCCAAAGCATCCTGCACACATCTTCTTATATACACACTCAGACACACACTGCTTCGTATGTACACATGCACACCTTCTGTGTGCACACACATCTTCCTGTATATACACATCATCTTATGTACGCACACACTCTTCTCCATCTGTACACACACATCTTTCTATGTGTACACACATTTTCCTTTGCACACACACATCTTATGTACACACTCTTTTTCATATTCACACATACTCATGCATCTTACGTATACATAAAAACCTTATGACACACTCTTCGTCATATGTATGCACATACATCTTACCTGTACACACACATCTTTCTATGTGTACACACATTTTCCTATGCACACACATCTTATGTATACACATACATTTTCTTATACACACACACTTTTCTATGTACACACATGTACACAAACTCTCTTTATAGATACACACATGCTATGTACACACCCACATGTACACACACACTTTCCTACGTTCACACGCATCTCCCTATACACACACCATATCTTCCTATACATGTACACACATTTTCTATGCATGCATACACAAACAATTCCTATTTACACAACACACACACACACACCTTCCTGTGTATACACAGACACATAATTCCTATTTACACGCACACATTTTCATGTATACCCACAAACCTTCATATGTATACACACATCTCCTATGGACACATAAACACCCTGCCTTTACACACATCTCCCTCCCCCACACACTTTCCTGTATACTCACATAAACATCTTCCTATGTGTGTATACACATCTCCCTACGCTTGCACACCTACACATCACAGTGTACACGCACACACACACACACAGACACATCAGTGCACACACACACACACCTCTTCCAGCTTGCATACACATTGTCTTAGGGTTTCTATTGCTGTGTTAAAGCACCATGACCGAAAGCAGCTTGCTGGGGAAAGGGTTTATTCTGTTCACAGTTTGACATCTTAGTCCATCACTGAGGGCAGTCAGGGCAGGGACCTGGAGGCAGGAACCGGAGCAGAAGCCCTGGAGAGCGGTGTTTACCGGCTTGTTCCTCATGGCTTGCGCAGCCTGCTTTCTGACACACCTCAGGACCTCCTTCCCAGGAAGGGTACCAGCCACAGTGGGTGGGGCTCTTCCACATCAATCCCTAATCAAGACGCTACTGTACAGACTTGCCTAAGGCTGATGTGTACGTTTGTGTCATGCAGACAAAGACCAGCCAGTGCATACGTGTATTTTCCAGCACACACACGTGTGTCCTCCAGTATACACACATATTCTCGCCACTGATTTGGGAAGGTGTTTATTGTCTGCATACCCACATATTTTGCCTTTGTTCTCATAACCCTTGAGAATATTATTGTAAAACAAAAAATAAAGCAAGCCGTGCGTACAGTTTTAAGTTAGGAATAGCCATGTTAAGAGAGAGATAAAAGCATGCGGCATGCAGGATGGTTGAGTGAGTACAGACACTTGCCACCAAGTCTGTGCAGCTGAGCTCCGTCCCCAGGACTCACGTGGTAGAAAGAAAGACATGTCCTACAGTCTGTCCTCAGATTTACACACATGCACTCACACACGCACACACACACACACGCAATTTCCCAAATTAGAAAAATGGAGAAAACATTTAAAAGAAATGTAAAAAACAAGCAGGTGGAGTTAATTCTAATGGTACATTTTATGTAATTTTATAAAAGAAAATATTTTTTACTTAATGACAATTTAAAATTTTTAATTCAGCATATAATTAATAGGAAACTGTTCATTAGGGTTTTTGTTTGTTTTGTCTTCTCGTCTTTCTGGATAGCATCACATTTTGTAGACCCTGATGGCCTAGAACTCACGCTATGAAGGATCCTATCTCAGCCTTCTGAGTGCCAGGACTGCATGCATGAGCCACCATGACTGTTCTGAGAAATGTTATGGTTTAGATTGAGGGAAAAACCTGCTCTTCCAGAGGACCTGAGTGTGGCTTCCAGCAACCACATGTGGCAGTTCAGAGCCACCTGTAACCAGCTTCAGGAGAATCCAACATCCCTGTTTTCCAAAGACACCTACACTCTTATGCATATATCCACACTCAGATACACACACATACACACTCACACGCACACACATTTATACACGTACATATATATACACATTTACAGACACACACACACACACACACACTTTAAAGTAGTGAAAACCTTTTTTAAAGTGACTACGTGACGTTTTGCTCCAGGTCAAACCCCTGGGTTATATTGTGCAGTCACAGGACGTCTCAGGTTGGGTGCGCATCTTTTATTATCAGTCTTGATCAGAGATTGGATTTCATCCACTTTATAGTTGGAAATAGACGGATATGCATGTGTTATTCCAAACATTCTGAAGTTGCTAATAACTGAGTCAAGTATCAGCAGTCCAGGGGGCCATCTTCCAGACAGCTTGTCCCATACTCTGCTCTGGGTCAGCAGAGCTGGCACTGGGTATGTCACCCTGAGGGGGCAAGCACACCTGTCAGTCAGGCTGTGGTGAGCTTGCACACCTGTTTGCTCTGTCAGAGCTGACCAATCCCAGGCTCTCTCTGTCGCCTCCCTTGGGTTTCAGGCTCTGAAACAGAAAGGCAAGCTCTTTGGCTTTATTCATGGAGAGGTTAGCATGTAATCAGAGCAGACCCAAGCTGGCTGCTGTACGTGACTCTTGTCACTAGCAGGCTTCTGTAGTCCTGGAGCAGTCTTTGAGAATTCCTAAAGGTAAGGGCAGTGTGGTTCAAAGCGTCCACGTGGTGACCCACTCCAGCAAGGGCTTCTTTGGCAGTGTCTGGGTTTGGCAGCTCCTTTCCTGTCTACAGAGTATTCTCGATATCTGCACGCACACCTCGATACCCCTCTGACGGAATATAACATTGACTCGGATCTACCGGGCAGCTTCAAGGACCACTGGGCCAAGAACCTGCCTTTTCTCATAGACGGCTATGAAGAGCAGCCTGGCCTGCAGCCTCACATCAGGTAAGTGCTGTGCCGTATGTGTGGCGTGGCCATCCACAACCCAACAGGAGGCTCTGTTTGTTTTTCCATTGGGGGGGCGGGGATTGAGCCTCAGTATGCATTGATTCCAAGGTGACTTAATCTCATAATCCCACTGCCTCAGCCTTCTGAATGCTTGTATTTCTTGATCAGTAAGTGACTTCTTGCCCATGTTCCTATTGCAGTTTGTAAGTCACCAGCTATTTCTCATAATTTATACAGCATCCTGTGTCACATCTGCTAGCCCGACCTTCTGTGCACGCGCACGCTGGGCAGCCTTTATGCTTCAGATACACGGAGGCAGCGGGCAACTCCTCATGAGCATTATATTTTTGTTTGCCGCTTGTAAAACAAGTTGATTAGCGATTTTAAAGTTTAGCCAGGCATGGTAGTATGCAATTACAAGCCCAGCACTAGGGAGGTGGGGGCAGGATGACCAGGAGTTCAGAGCCAGCCGAGGAACATAGGTTAAAACCACACCGTTAGGCAGCCATTGCTGTGATGAGCAAAAGCATCTGTGCTTAAGGGCGGTCAGGTACAAAACAGATCCAGGGCAGGGATTAACTCCCAGAAGCCCAGCAGCTCCTTCAAACTGAGAAGTGAGAGAGAAGGTGAGCGCTCATGGGAGAGAAGTACCCAGAGAGTGTGCCCGCCAGCGCCTGCAGTGGGAGGAAGGGGACCGTGTAGGGGTCACACCTTAGTTTGGTTTAGTATTGCTGTAATGAAACACCGTGACCAGAAACAACTTGTGGAGGGAAGGGTTTACCTGGCTTACACTTTCACATCACTGTTTATCGCCAAAGGAAGTCAGGGGAGGAACCTGGAGGCAGGAGCTGACACAGAGGCCATGGAGGGGTACTGCTTACTGGCTTGCTTCCCCTAGCTTGCTCAGCCTGCTTTCTTATAGAACGGAGGACCACCAGCCCAGGGATGGCACCACCCACAGTGGGCAGGACCCTCTTCCTTCCGTTAGTCTCCAAATAAGGAAATATCCTATAGGCGTGCTTACAGTGTGAGCTTATGGAGAGTTCCTCCATAATTGAGGTTCCCTCCTCTCAGATGGCTTTAGCTTGTGTCAAGTTGACATAAAATATCTAGCACAAGAGGGAGGGGAAGGAGAAAAAAAAAAAACAGGCTGAAGTCAGTTCAGATCTCTGATAACTGCAGTAAATGCCAGCAGATTGAGTATCACTTAAGAGACATAGTCAGGCACTGCACACTGTGTGTCTGGAAAAGTTTACAGAACGAATGCTACTGAGGGCCTTGGACCCCTACATATGCTATGTAACGGTGTGCGGCTTGCATGTGGTAGCAGACGGTACACATGACTCACAAAGACAGATTGCTTCTTTTTATTGTGTGGTGGGATTTGAAGCTGACTGTGCCTAGTCCTGTGTGTGTCTTGGTTGAGCTGCAGTAAGGCAGTGGGGCAGGTGTGCTGCCATGCAGGTGTGCTGCCTTGCAGGTGTGCTACTCTGCAGGTGTGCTGCCCTGCAGGTGTGCTGCCATGCAGGTGTGCTGCCATGCAGGTGTGCTGCCTGCAGGTGTGCTGCCATCCAGGTGTGCTGCACACATCCTTATCTTAGTCCTGGTGCTTCCTGCAGGGATGTGCTACATCAGAATTTCGAGGGCTACAAGCCTGAAGTCCAGGAGCTGATCTGTGTAGCTGACCGCCTGGGCTCGCTGATGCAGTATGAAACACCTGGATTCCTGCCCAACAAGAGGATACACAGAGGTATTCTAGAAACTCGAAATGGAATCATAACCCACGAACAGGGTCTCTCTTTAGAAATTGTTGTCTACTGTACTCGGCTTCCCAGAGGACCGGAACAGGGATGTGTAGGATAGTTAGTTCAGTGAGTTCTTCCAGCTGGGCTCTGGCCGTCGTGCAGATATGGAACATGGCTCTCAATCCCTCACTGCCAGTCGGGCCAGGGCAGCCTTCCTTCTTACAGGAGGAAGGAGGGACTCAGGGCTCTGCCTGCTTCAGCTGGAGGCAGTGTTGGGTGGCAGTGGCTCCCTTTGATGTGAATCATGTCATCTGAAGCTCAGTCCCATCAGCTGCCTCCTGTTCCTTACGTGGTCACCCAGGCTTGAGAGGGAAGGTGAGAACTGGTCCCTAGGTAAGGGTTCTGACGAGCTCTGTCTTGGTATGTCTTCCCTCAGCCATGGGCCTGGCAGCGCTGGAAGTCATGCAGGCCGTACATCGTACCTGGACCAACTCAAAGGTTCGCATGAATGGCAAGACCAGGCTGCTGCAGTGGAGGGACATGTTTGACATTGCCGTGAAGTGGAGAAGGTAACCCGTGGGCACACGCAACAGTGGGCAAGCCCTCCTCTCAGACCACGTCTCTCTCAGCGAGACGTTCCAGTCCCACTTTGCTTACAAAATTAAGTTAAGATAAGATAGTTATTTCCCCCTAAAGCTTGCCATAAATCACTATTGCCTTTATTCTTCAGAACACATTTAACTCCTCCTCAGGAAATAGGAGCGAGGGTTGCCAGGTTTCTAAGGCCCTGTGTGAGCATGGTATTTTAGATGAGGTTTTTCACGTTTCTTTCCTTTTGTTTCTTCTTGGTTGTTTTTTTGTTTGTTTTGCTTTGTTTTGTTTTTCAAGACAGGGGCTGTGTAGCCCTACCTGTCCTCCAACTCACTATGTAGACCAGGCTGGCCTCAGACTCAGAGACCTATCTCTGCCCTCTGCCTTCTGCCCTCTGCCCTCTGCCCTCTGCCCTCTGCCCTCTGCCCTCTGCCCTCTGCTCTCTGCCCTCTGCCCTCTGCCTCCCAAGTGCTGGGATTAAAAGTGTGCACCACCACCACCTGGCTCGAAGTGTCCTTCCTTACTTGAGACCTGTCCCCTAAGGTGCAGACACCTCTGGATTTCTCTAGTGTGCATGTGCCTGCCCAGTGTATCCATTCCTATCCCCTTTGCTGTGACAACAAGCAGTTTCAGAGAGGAAGGGCTTGCTCCCCTGGAGTCCAGTCAGGAAGCAGAGATGAATGCTAGCACTCAGCTCACTCCTCATTATTGAGTGTGGGCCCCTAGCCCACAGAACGCCCCTAGAGTGTGGAGTGGTGCCAAGGACGTGTAGGGTGCTCCTTCCCCACCAGTTAGCCCTCTTTGGAATCACCATTATGGATGTGTTTCCTCGGTTGATTCGCCAAGTTGACAGTTTAGACGAACCATTACAGCTCACCAACCTTTGCTGGCCACTCACCTGGTGTGGCTAGACTGCACTGGGATTGGATGGCCCACATGCTCTTTTCAGAAGTCGGAGCCAGTCAGGCTCCTCCCTCCCTTTCACAGAGCCCCGTCCTTGGTTTACCCTGGAGGCCGTGGGTAAGGCCCTTATGAGCTCTGCTTCACAGGATCGCTGACCCGGACCAGCCCGTGCTGTGGCTGGATCAGATGCCAGCGCCAAGTCTCAGCAGAGGTTTCAACAACCACATCAACTTAATCAGGTGGGAGCCGTCGTTTCTGTTTCTGTTTGTTTCTGTTTGCATAGGAGTGGAGCCATATGAGGGGCCAGGTGGCCTTGGTGGGGGACACACCCAGGGCAGCTCTGCACCTGCACAGCGAGAGCCCCGCCCACTGAAGGGTGGACTGACAGGTGCAGTCAGGCCCTGGGTGAGCGCTCCCCTTTCCTTCCTTTATGGGCTCCGCTCCCTGACAACAGCATAGACACACACTGAGGAGCCCACTTAGGGACGCTGCAAGTGTCTGCTACCATTCAGTCAACATGGCTTTAGATCGTTTTGGCAGGTGTGGTTCTGTGTCGTATCTGAAGTATTTCTAGCTCCAGAACCCAGATCAAGAAAATGTTACTCCATCTAACATGTGACATTTAAATTTAAATTTTAGTATAAAAGTAGTTTTTAGACTTATCTTTTTAATTTCTAGAAATCATGTTTATTTTCCCTTTGTAAGTGCTTGCTTTCAATTCCTCACGGAATGATTTGTGACACTTTTACCTAGGTTTGGTCACGTGCTGTGACCGAGGCTACTGTGTACCAGCTTATGTTCTTGCTGAATGGCACTTGAGTCACAGGCCCATGTCAGGATTTGATGGAGTGCAGAGAAGGAAGGGACACCTGGTGTCTCCAGAGGCCAAACCTGAACTGTCTCAGAGAGACAGTGGGGCTGTGCCTCAACCCACTGGTGAATTCATTCTGACTAGAAAGCTGTGACTCATCCATTGTAGCTGCCAACCACTGCATTCCAGGAAGTCTCGTGAACTGAGGCCAGAAAGATGGGTAGGAGCCAGAATGGTGAGCCATGCATGGCCAGTGAGCAGAGGAACAGCAAGGACAGATGTGGACAAGTGGAGGGTCGTGGTGGCTGCAGATGAATGAACAGATTCGAGAGGGGACAGCAGGCTGGGAACCAGTGTAGACATGCAGCCCCAGCGACCCCTGCAGGGCTTGGAAGGGAGCTGCAGACACTCTGAGGAGGCTGACAGAAGAGCATCAGAGGTGCCCACTCTGCTTCCCGCTGAGGCCACAGTTGTCCCTGTCAGCCTAGGAGAAAGAGTGTGGAGCTGGAAACTGAAACGCCCTATCAGGGAGAGAAGGCCTGCTCGCACCATGACTGTGGTGTGAAGGAGGGAGCCGTCGGAACCGGGGAGTCTCCTAGGGCAGACGACTTAGACACAGCTGCCGCTAGACGTGAATGCCCTCGAGAGAGGTTAAAGGGGAAGAAAAAAAAAACAAAAAACAAAAAAGAAAACAAAAAAACAGGGAGTTGGAATGTGAGGGTATAGTGTCTTCAGAGTATGGAGGGAAGGAAGACTGCTGAAGAGAGGGAGAGACACCCTCAGACAGGCAGGCGCACGCACAGAGAGCCTAGCGTGCACAGAGAGCTAGGTGGGTCCATCACACAGGCGCGCATACAGAGAGAGCCATCAGGTCTGAACCCCACTGAAGCCGAGGGCTCTCCTTCCTCTGTGGCCTGTCAGGAGCTACACTTTCTGCCAGGACAGACTCCAAGAGCCCAAGCCTTCTGCTGAGCTGGGACTTGCTTCTCCCACAGTGACAGAGCAAGCAGCTCTCTTATGCTTTACCATATTCATCTCAGCTCTGTGTTTTTGGAATTAACTGGTATTTACACTCCTCGGTAAAATGATGGTTAATTTTATCACTTTTCCCTTACAGGGGTCAGGTGATTAATATGAGATATCTGGAATATTTTGAGAAAATACTTCATTTTATTAAAGATAGAATTCTTGTTTATCACGGGTAAGCCTTCAGTCGTCCCCTTTACTGTGAAGCGTTGATCCCAGGCATTTCATATGTGGTATATCTGTGAAATTTAAAACTTGAACCACTGGCAGACCAAGCGAAATAGATCAGAAGTTCAATCAGAGCCTGCCTTCCATGTACCAGCTTCACAGAGCCTTGGCTTGGCAGTGCTTTTGGCCTGACGCTCAGCACAGTGGCATTCCGCTTGCCTACGGAGCTTTCGTCCGGTGGGGAGTTCAGCTCTGTGGAGGAATCACCAGCTGAGCTTGAGAACCGTGGGGATCCCCAGCCAGGGAACTTTGATCTGAGCAGCTTTAGAAGTCAAACCGTACATACTTCCCAGTGCAGAGTTGGAGCAGAACAGTCAAGGTTTTGCTAAGACGCCTGCGCCTGTGCGCTAGCCTGCTGCATTTCCTGATTCACCTCACGCGCCTCTGCAGCCCCACACCTGTTAGCTCGCAGTGACTCCTCCTGCTGTTGGCCATTTTGGGATACTGCTCATCCTCAGTGTCTGGCAGTGGATCCCCAAGATCTTGTCATGTTCAGGTCCTTGGCGTTAGATGGCATGACGTTTATACAGAAGCCACACACCGGCCTCTGCATGCTTTCGGCCATCTAGGTGGATGCGGAGCAGGAGGGTCAGAACCGTCAAGAGTGGGATTTTCTCACACGTATTATTGATTTGAGTGGATGACCCTGTCAGTGAGGAGCCTAGGAATTTGCAGGCTCACAGCACTGAGCTGCTTGTCCTTAGGAGCAGTTGTTTAAAATGTAAACAGATTGGCTTATCTTACTCTGCATTAACCTCACTTGCCTCCTCCCTCTGCTCTTCCCCTCTCTTCAAGAGCAAATAATCCAAAGGGCTTATTGGAAGTCAGAGAAGCTCTGGAAAAGGTACATAAAGTGGAAGACCTTCTTCCAATTATGAAGGTAAGTTTGCCATCAGCATCTCAGGTGGGGCTGGAGTAATGACACAGCACTGAAGAGCACTGGCTTCATTGTCCCAAGGACCTGAGTTCGATTCCCAGCATTCACATGGTGACCTCACATGGTGACTTAAAACCATCTGTAAGTCCGGTGCCAAGGGATCTAACTTCTGACCTCTGCCGGCACCGGCATGTAGGTTGTGCAGACAAAGCACACATACACATACAAATTTTTTTTTTAAATTAAAAATATATCTCGGGATATATAATCGTATAAGAGAAAACCAACAACATGTCAAGAAAAAAAAAAGCACAACACATGTTTGAATGTTGTCCTGTCTTAAAACATATAAAGGATAGCATCTGAGATCCCCACATAAACACACTGTAAGCAGTAACCCAGATCAAGTACAGTGCTGGAACCAGACTCAACCAGAAATGACTTTTGAGAAGCAGTCAATTCAGGAAACAATGGACCTGAAAATGAATATACTCAAACTGGACCTGTGGCCAGAGTCCAGTTCTCCTCAGCTGCCCTCATGCATGTGAGACGCCATGGCAGCTGTAGTCAGATGGATTCCTGAGAGAAGAGAAGAGTTGGGGAACCCCATTTCCTCCGCCTTCGGGCATCATTCATTGTACCATAGGACAGGTGTGTGGATGCCGGCAGCTGCAGAAGAGGAGGAGGTGCCTGAGGCAGGGATGGAGCTGTCCTTGTTGTGTGACCACATCTGCAGGGAAAGCCCGTGCCCCTACCACAAGGCAGGGGTTGCTCAGAGTCCGCTGTGAGCTGAGGTGTCGGGGGTCTGCAGAGCCGGCCGACATGGAGCTGTGGCCTTGAAGGTGGGCGGTTCCTCCGAGAACCTCCCAGTGGTGCCTCACTGGGAGTCAGGGTACACTCTCCTGGTACACACCAGGCCCATGATCACTCCCCAGCACCGTACGGCAGGAACAGCATGAACTTTGACGTCTGTTTTAATCTGAAATGCGCTCTGAAAGAATGGAACTGAGGTGCACCTTTGACATAGAAAGTCAGGACCAAAGAAAGATGTCGGTCCAACGGAAAGGTCACAGAAGGAGACAAAAATAGCCATGATAAGTATCACATGACACGATGACAGACTTGTTGGAGGAAGGATCTCAGGTGGCTTTTAACCACCTGTGTGGTGCTGACCTTCAGTGTCATGGCCGCTCCTCCATGACAGGCGGCAGGACACTCCGTGGACAGGAGACTGACACTGTAGTGGACCCGATTCTCAGTTACTTTCCTGTGGATTTCAGTCACTAAAATGTAGTAAGACATCAGGTGGAAGATGAAATCTGCTTACACAGATAGTGGAAAGGAAAGCTAAGTGTACCGAGGTGAGTCCACAGCACCTAGCCAGAGGGTGGCAGCACTGCCCTGCTGTGTTGTCTGTAGGAGCCTGTCCTGTGGATGGGAGCATTTCCAGCTTCAGACTAGCTTCAGCCAGATTATGGATGTGTCGGTCTGTGTGCACTCAAAGCATATGACAAACATGTAGCTTGCTTCACTCTCTGAAAAACACGGCGTGCCACTGGAGACTTAGAAAAGCACTCGGGTCCCAGCAGGTAGCTCGTTAGCCAGGAGCATGGACCAGAGTCAGAGGCCTGCCCTTGCCCCTCCATTCTGCCACTTCCTGGCCCAGTGGCTTGACCAGGCTTAACCTTTCCCATGACTGTGTGTTCATACCTGGTCAGTTTGTGGCCAGGCTTTAGCTGGTATCCAGGAAGCACCTGCACTTGTCTTCTGAGAGCCATTCCCTGAAGAAAGACGCTTCTCACTCGAGTTCAGCTGAAAGCCCTGGTAGCCAGCCCTGTCCAGCTGCACCCTGCTCTGGGCCTCCAGCCAACACTCCTGTGGCCTGCTGTTGGAGAAGCCCTCCCTCTAGAGCCCAGAGAAGGCCTTTGTCATTGCCTGTCTAATTCCAGCTCCATCCATCCCAGCCGTAGTCGGATGGCATTGTTCTAGAGTAAAGGCAGAACTTGTTTACTACCAGAGCTGGCATCTAAGGCTGTGCTCCTAGGAGACACCCTGGCCAGCTCTGAGGAGCTCCCCTCACAACCTGTGGTCTGCAAGGTTAAAATTTGTGACTGTAAAATGCAGCTGGAGAGGAACCACTGAGCACCTCTTGGGCCTGCAGCTCTGGGGAGCACTTGCAGGAACACAGCCCTTTTCAGGTTTCAGGAGCTGGCACTGCTGCTCCCGGCAGGCAACACTGCTGCCTGCTGCATTGGGAGAATCGACCCCAGAACAGCTGCCACACTGAGCCAAATCTTGGCTGTAGCTACGGCGCCTGCAGCTTTCTGCTGGGGCCTCTACTGCTCTGTAGACTTGTGGGATGTGAGGCCCTTGGGGCCTGTGTTGCATCTAAAGAGAGGAGAGGTGTTCTTAGCCACTGCCTACTAGGAGAGAGCACATGTTCTCTCAGTCTGAGTGCCTCAGACAAACCCAGGGCTGAGACAAGGTTCAGGACAGATTAGAAGCAGACGTGCCTAGCCTGTAGCATCCAGGCTGTATGCAGCCCATGGGAGCTGAGAATGCAGCCCAGCGTGTTTGTAGGTGACAGTGCCATGTTGCAGCGTGAGCACTGCAACTAATATGGATTTTTATTTTCCCTCCGAAAGCAGTTTAATACCAAAACAAAGGACGGGTTCACTGTGAACACCAAAGTCCCCAGCCTCAAAGATCAAGGGAAGGAATATGACGGCTTCACCATCACCATCACAGGAGACAAGTATGTGCACCCCAGTGTGACACAGGGTTGGGGGTGGCCAGTGGAGGGGTGTCCTGACCTGAGCCGTGTCTGGTCCATGTGTACACTCTGTGTATGTCCGGGGCAGCGTCCTTCCTGGCTAAGTGCACACAACCCATTCGCATTCCCACAGCACCTCTGCCTGGTGCTCAGAGGCTCTGGAGAGCTTGTCCAGCAGCAGCGAGACAAGGCCCCATGCAGGCTCAGGGCCACCGCACAGGGCCGCCATGTACAAATTGCTGATAATTGGGCCTTACGAGGGTGGCGATGCCTTCACGGAAAGTTTGGACACAAATGACCAAAATAAAGAACTTAGAAGTGAACTTTGGACATCGAGGCTCTGGCTGCCACTGGCGAGTTCTGCCCTTGCTCTCACGGTCACTGACTGAGAAGCATTTAAAGTTATTTTTCCTATGATAGTCTCATACATGTATGTAATGAGCTTTAGTCCTTTTTGTTTCCCCAGTTATTCCCACTAAAACCCTTCTTCCCAGCAAGATCCCTTTCTGCTGTGTGTGTGTGTGTGTGTGTGTGTGTGTGTGTGTGTGTGCCCTGCTGAATTTAAATAGGATGAACCTACATTCAGGCCACTTCTCCCATGAAACTTTCAGCTTTTTCCCGTGTCTTCCAAATTAACAATCCTCTTCCCTCCATGTCCCCAAGCCTGGTCTCCGTCCCTCCAGCCAAAGGTTCTGAGAACTAGGAAGTTCTGCAGACAGCATCATGATAAGTCCACACTCTGTGAGTTTATCCTCACAGGACCACAGCGGAGCTGCATGCAGAAGCCTAAGCACAGGACATGGCAGCAGCTATGTTCATGAACCTCCCACACCTCCTGCTTCTGACTAGGCAGAGTGGCTGGGAAAATGACAACAGGGCCCGGAGCACACCGGGCGGCCACCGTGAGCATACACACATGCACATCACACACACCACTTCTCCGGTGTCTGTTTGACTATTTAATCTATGCTGTTGACAGCTCTGCTTGTGTTTCCAGGGTTGGCAATATCCTGTTCTCTGTGGAAACTCAAACCACAGAAGAGAGGACACAGCTCTATCACGCTGAAATAGATGCACTTTATAAAGACCTGACCGCAAAGGGCAAAGTACTGACCCTCTCGGCAGAATTCGGGGTAGGTTTGGCTTTGTTTCATTTTCTCTTCCTGGGTCGTGTGTTTGTGTGTGTGTGTTTTGCTGAGGATAGAACCTTATGTGAGTGTGTTTGTGAGTCAGTGTGTGTGCATGTGTATACACGTGTGTTGCTAAGGATGGAACCTGATGTATGTGTATATATGTATGTGTGTGTCTGTGTGTGCATGTGTTTTAAGTATGTGAGTGAGTGTGTGTGTATGTGTTGCTGAGGATGGAGCCTGGTGTGAGTGTGTTTTGTGAGTGTGTATGCACATGTACACACATGTGTGCATGTGTGTTGCTGAGGTTGGCACCCAGGACTCCACATGTGCTAGGCAGTGCTTCACTGCTGAGCCACACCAGAATCCTGTAATTTGTTTGGCAGATGACCCCACATACTTCCCCTGTTTCACTGAGGCTGTATGTCTTATGCCTGAAATCAACTGTAATCGCCTCAACCTCCTTTCTAATACTCCTTGGAGCAAAAACATTCCCAGGGTTTAGCAGCCACAGTACTGGGATGATACAGTTCATACTGTTAGCTCTGTGCTGCATCAGTACAGGTTGTCTGTCACAAGAGGTTCATCCAGGTTGGCCGCAGTGAGCATAGTCTGTATGCTCCCTCATTAGAACTGCTGCTTACTGTGAAACTGTGGTTATGACTGCCACATTGAAGGGATTTAGAGTCACCTAGGAGGCACCTCTGGCTGTGTCTATAAGATTATTTCTAGAAAGGTCTAACTGAGGGAGGGAGACCCACCCGAATGTGGGCAGCACCCTCCATGCACCATTTGTCCTGGACTGAATCAGAAGTGGGAAGGGAAGTGAGCTTAGCACTGCCATGCGCTCTGCCTCCTGCCTGCAGCCACACGTGACCAGTCACATCATGTGCACTTCCAGCAAGCTCTCCTTCCAGCCAGCTGCTACATGCTGGCTGGCTCCTGGCAGTGAGAGAACACAGAGGCTGGGAGTTCTTTGGTCTCTGACTTCTCTCCCCTTGCCTGTGGAGACAAGAAGTGGCTCCTAGCAGGAGGAAGGGCTTCCTGTCAGGCAGTGGAGGCTCCCAGAAGCCTCTACACTTCCTTGACTTTTAGTCAGTTATTCTGTGTGTTTGAAACATCTCAGCCTGGTTTTAAGTTTGTTCAGCCTGGATAGAACTAAGCACCTCAGCCTCAGAGCCTCCCCCTGAGGCCGGGAAGCAGCTTGTCAGAGTCTTGGGCAGCAGTAGTTTGTGACGTGGGCTTGAACTTCATGAATCTTTGTCCTTTTTCCCTAGGAGGCTGATGCTGTCTGCAACCTAATCTTATCCTTAGTTTATTACTTTTATAATTTAATGCCCCTGTCTCGAGGATCTAGGTAAGTGATGTCCCATACTATGACAGTTTCAAGTTGAAACTATCGCAGTGACTTATGTGTGTGTGTCACAGAGACAGACTCTAAAGCCCACTACAAACCAAGAGAAGTTACCATTATTTCTTCTAAAATCCACCCCCCACCACCACCCCGGCCCCCAAATCACCTTTTTGTTGGGTATAGTGGCACGTGCATTTAATGGTAACCCTGAGGAGACAGAGGCAGGTGGGTCTCTGTGAGTATGATGCCAGCCTGGTCCACATAGTGAGGCCCTGTCTCGAGGAATCAAAATGTACAACAGAAAGATCACATCCTTGACCTACCATCAAGGGAACTTAAGGTAAGGCCAAGAGGAGAGGCTTTTGTGCTCCTCTCAAAAGCAGAGAAGGAAGCAGGAAACAAACTGGTGGCAATATGCCTTCCCTCAGAAAGCAGGTGTTCCCGTTGACAGTGACCCTCAAGTTCCTTATGCTCTGTACATAGGAAAGTAGAAATGTTCTCAAAACAAACACAGCCAAGTTCTTCTGTTAACTAAACATCTAAGGTTCTAGTCCAAAGAATTCCTGTGTAAGACTCTGTTTCATGATGGACACCCGCAGGGAGGTTAGCGTGATAGCCATAGACCAGGGCTGGCTGAAGTCTGTCCTGTCTTGACAGTGTCATCGCATACTCAGTCATTGTGGGAGCGCTGATGGCCAGTGGCAAAGAAGTGGCTGGGAAGATCCCCAAAGGGAAGGTATGCTGGGCTGGTGGAGGCACAGCACGGCTGCACCACGCATGCCCCGGGCCTCTGGTTATGTACCGCATGGCTGCACCACACCCCGGGCCTCTGGTCATGGGCCGCATGTGAGCTAGACCTCACACCTTCCTCTCCTCACATCCTGACTCTCCTCTTTTCCAGTTAGTTGATTTTGAAGCCATGACAGCGCCTGGCTCAGAGGCCTTCAGCAAAATAGCAAAAAGCTGGATGAACTTGAAAAGGTAACCGCAGCTGTGGTTGGAGCAGGCTCGCTGGGGAAGGCACGGGGTCCTCACTCTGCACCGGGCAGAGGCTGTGGTGATGTGCTCATTCCGTGGGCTAGTCCGTACAGTTGTTCAGTACTCTGTTTTAAGGTGGAGACATTTTACTACAGGTAAAAATGAGTGATGAGGGAGATGGAGAGAAAGATCAGTTGATAAATGATCCTAAATGTTCATCCTGAGAACCCAGTTTCCCCCCAGAGCCCAAAGAAAATGCTGGGTGGTTGTGGTCGGTCACAGGTCGGAATGCAGCCAGGATCCCAAGCCCAAGGTGGTCTGCTCAGCTAGCCTGTATCTGTGAGCTCTGAGTTCAGCAATGAACACAGTGCAGAGGAGTTAAGTCTTCATGTTAGCCTAGGGCTACCACACACACACCCGCACATACGTGTACTCACACACGTGTAATATTCAAAGTGAGTAATGACGCAGAAAACTGCGTATGAAGGAAAGTTTACTGGTCTCTCTTTTATGTACGCAGGTTCCCTGTCTCTCCCCCCTCTCCCTTTCCCCTCTCTGTCCCTCTTTCCCCCTCCACCCTATTTCTCCCCCTCCTTCCTCCCCCCTCCCTCTCCCTCTCTCCTTTTCTCCCTCTCCCCGCCCCTTCATTACCCCAAACTCGGGCCCAGAGTTGAGGAGTAGATTGAAAGCATTCGTTTCTATGACGTGTGTATGTAGCACAGGCCTAGTGGCTTGCTTTTATGACACTCCAGTTGCTACTTGGTTGCAACCTAGGCAGGAACTCTGTATGACCAGGTCAGCAGGGGTGCACACACACACACACCAACCCCGTTGTCCCCGTGTGCTGGAGTCCAGTGAGGTGCCTTAGGACTGTACCTCCAGAGATGCTGAGAGTGAGTACAAGCTTGAGCGAGACTCTGCGTGACTTATTTTACATCCCTTCCTGCCTACATGACACCGGCCACTCTGTCACCTAACAGGCCACTTGAGCTGTGTTTAAAACTGAGAAGTCTGTCATCCACATTGCTGAGCTTGTCCCTTAGAGTCTTGTTTTGACGTTACTCGTTTACACATGGTTTGGTGATGTGGTCACAAGGTGGAGGGTGGGCCCTGCTTCCTTTCCTTTAGATAATTTTAGCAAGTCTTTCCACAAACCACACAGCCACATGTTGCAGTCCAGGTTCATGGAAAACCTAGTATGTAATGTTTCCCAAGGATCATGGGAATTCTAAGCTAAGGATTTGATCTATTGCTGCAGATGGGGAAACAGGCTCAGACAAGTGACAGAATCAGGAGGGGCGGGGCCAGGCCTGAGCCAGCATCCTCAGAGTCAGGCTCAGCATCCTCAGAGTCAGGCTTAGCATCCTCAGAGTCAGGCTCAGATGTAAGGTAGCCACAGCAGGATATGAGTTGTGCTATGTGGGGTCCTGTGCATATTAAACTTCCCCAAAGTTCTGGGTGAGCTTCCAAGCAGCTCAGGACATGAGGTCGCTACTACAGAAGGGTCTGCTGTGCCTTCCTTCCTTTCTGGTTGCATATACCCAGGTTATGGCCCTCCGTATAAGGCATTGCTAATAGTCACAGTTTCCCTGTGTTTCTCTTCCAGTATTTCCCCTTCCTACAAGACCCTGCCATCAGTATCAGAGACGTTCCCAACTCTAAGGTCCATGATCGAGGTGCTCAACACGGATTCCAACCCACGGTGTCCAAAGAAACTCTAGCCAAATCAGGATTTATACACGTGAAGGGCCAGGCCTCTCGCTCCTTAAGTTATTTTTTAAGACATGGAATTATTATGGAATTAGGTCCTTTATTACTTTTGATACCAATTTTTGATAGGAATTGAATACTTGAAAACCTTTTCTTTACTTTTTCTGAACCATAACAGAAATCATGAAAACGGGTTTTTCGGGGTAAAAGCTACTTGACCAGGAAGGGAAGTATGTGTATTAGTGGCAGCCTGTTGGTTCCCAAGTGTTAAGGTATACTGCTCCTTCCTTACAGCAAAAAATGTTTACTTCAGAAACCAAAAATTAATAATTAAGATGAAGAAAGCCAACAGCCAGCGGGGCTCGTCTTCACCGTCCGAGGTGTGGGCGGTTCTCAGACCTCCTTCCTGTGCACCTCTGTGGGGTGCCTCGCTACTGCCATGCTCCCACATGTGGGCCCTCCAGCCCCCCAGAACTGTGGAAGGACCCCCAGCACCCATGGTTCCATGGCTCGTGGCAAGAAGCACTGGCCAGGCGACAGACAGTATTTGCCAATCACTGAACCATGTTTTTCTTTTCTTTGTTGGAAAAAAATAACCCAAGGTGATTTCCGAAAGTCGCCAAGTCCGGGCACTGGATTACGTTGTGTTTGTGTGTGACCTAGCTTTGCTTTCAGTGTAAGAGCGTTGAGAACGTTTCTTGTTTCCTCAGACAGGGTGGAAGACGGAGGATTAAGGTCCATTAAAGGCTACAGTTTCAAACCGTGGTCACTTTTGTAGTTTTGCTGTTGATGTTGTGGCCTTGCATGTTCCTGTTCAGATGCTGGAGGTGCAACCAGGCTCCTCACACCCTGGGAAACACTCAGCTACTCAGCCTCAAACCTAGCTTCTGCCCTGAAGTTCCAGTGATAGCAGGGCAGCATCAACCTGTGTAGCTTGGACTGTGTGTCTCGTGATCCCTTGAGTGGGCTTGTCGCTGTGGGCCTTGGGACCCCCTACCACCATCTGTCGTTGCCAGAGCAGTGACTTCCCCAAAGTGACCCAAGGGAGTTGGACTGAGGAGTTGTCGGAACCCATTCTGTAGCCAGAGTCCACTCCTGGTCTTTTTCACCATTTGTTTCCCAAGCTGAAGCCCATACCCTAAGTGGTCTCTGACTCCCTGCCACAGCCAGCAGACCACAGGATGGTGCTGGGTGATCCTGACTCCCTGCCACGGCCGATGGGCTACAGCTGGTTCTGGGGGATCTAGGAGACTCACCGGGAGCTGAGGAGAGGACTCACAAGCTCCTGCTGCCTCAACTCAGTGCTCAGAACGTGCTGCTTGGACTCCTTCACACCCTTGGCTCCACCTCGCTGACAAATGGTCCCAAAGCCAGAAGTGGGGCCTAGACAAACCACTGAAGCTGGCGGGGGCAAGCTGAGCCTGAAGTCAGGGTGCTCGGGGCAGGGAGGCTGGCGAAGGGGTCTGGCACAAGGGTGCTACACACCCACACCCAGGGTCCAGATTTGTGTTGTCTGAGTCCCAGAGTGCACTCTGAGCGGTGTGTGCTATCTCATCCTGCACCAAGGTCCTGGTGAATGTCAAGCTCAGGCATGCCAGCAGATGCATCCCGACAGTGGGAGGGAGGGGAGGGTGGAGACCACCGGTAGAAGCAGACAACATGTGAGCCTTTGCAACTTCCCTGTTGCCTAAATCACAGACTGCGTTTCTTCAGGGACTTTTCCTCCCATTGTCCACAGACTGTCATGATGGAAGCTGAGACAACGGTAAGGACCGCTCACCAGCCCACTGACTAGAAACTAGTACATTTCAGTTTCAGCGGTTACTATCCCAACTTTGCCCATGCAGGTGACGTGTTTAGATGTTACAAGTCCCGGGAAGCAGAATAGCCAGAAGCTCCCTGAATATATGGGTCAAATTTTCCCAGGGTCCAACAAAACCTCATGGGCAGTTCTGTTTGGTAGCCAAGAAGATATCACCCTAGGGTGTGGTGAGACCTGTCCTAGGAAGAACGTTGGGAATTCGTTTCTGTGGTCCTCTCATCAGCTTAAGTCCACACTTGTGACACAGTAGCGGTCCTGTTCAGAGCTGTTAGTTCTCCAACATGAATCTCGGAGCATGAATCTGTCTCTTAGAACCTCACACAAAGGGAGTGGAGAGGCAGCCTTGTGGGTAAAGCACTTGCCGCACCATCTCAAGGACCTCAACTCACACCTCATAATGCACGTAAAAACATGGCTGTAAGTGCCTCAGAATAACACAGGGTGCCAGTGATCCCAGTAGGCAGGGGGATCAGGAAAGTCATCCTCAGCTCTGTAGTGAGTTCAAGGCCACTGTGGGGTATCTGACCCAGGAAGAAAGAAAAGGAAGGATTCCAAGCCAGTTGTGGTTAGCATGTGCCCATTATCCTAGCCATCAGGAGGCCAAAGCAGGAGGATTGCTCCAAGTTTGGGATAACATGAGCTGTATGTATAATTCTAGGTCAGTTTTGGCTACACTATGAGATCCTGTCTCAAAAAAAATAATATATATATGCATGTGTACATATGCATACACACACAGTTTTTGTATTTCAACTTTAAAAGCTGCCTCCAGAGAAAAAGAGCAAGTTGAGTAGATGCAGGAAGACAGAGTCCCTCTAAGGGAGGTGTGTGGTGGGGGCCAGCAAGACTGCTGGGCAAGGGATGCCCCTCCCAGCACATGGCCCCGAGCAGTCCTGGCTGGACCTGTCTCCACTTGGACTTGTTAGTCCTGAGGACTGGGTATCTCCCTGTTCTCTGAGCTGTAGAGGCTGCCCAGCTGTCACTTGGCAGCAACCTGAGAGGCCCACAGCTGCCCAGGAGCGCCCATTTTGAATACCACTGAGGAGAGTGGCCTGTGTCCAGTGGACCAGTCAGATTTGATCACTTAATTTTGCTTTGTTGTCAGGCCAGAGTGCCCAGCTGTTATGCCAACAGCTGATTGGAACTCGTGCACCAGATGACAGATGAAGTGATTCTGTCTGAGTCTGAAGATACTCAGACATAGTATCTGAACTAGGAGCCATTGGGAAGATCTTCTCTGACACCTTTCCAGGGAAGAGCTGGTCCAGAGAGGAGGGGCCCAGCATTTGCTCCTAAAATGCATTTGGATGAGAGCATCAGGGCCCTGTGCTTGCTGCCTCCTTGTAAGCTGCCTCAGACATCTGCAGCCTAGAGAACAGCCCTACTCCACATTAGCAAAATTACTCAGCCCTCAGACTCCAAAGGAAAAGGTCATGTCCTTGACCTGTGACTACGCACACCAGCCATGGCGGCAGAATACATTCACTTAGAAAATGCGGGTTTGGCTCAGGGAACACCTTCTACATGGGTACCACATCTTCCATTGGGCAGCAAGACAGAAGAGAATATTCCAGGCCCCGCCTCTGTCCATGGATCTTCCTGTAGTGAAGGATACGTGAGCATCACTGGCGTGGCAGATCGCCTGAGTCCAGGCTTGCAAGAATGGCCTGACTCACTGATGGAGAGAGAAGCTTCAGGGAGATGGTAAGAGGCAGGTTGTCTGGCCCTTCACCACTTAGGTGAGGCCTAGATGCCAGAGGTGAAGTGCCCTGTGCCATTCCCACCAACTGAGTTCATAGGCCATTGGCTTGGTGATACAACTCAGGTGCAGTGCCGAAACTGCCTTTAAGTATCCCTGAAAGCTGTCAGCATGAGCTCAGTCCTCCATAGTTAGTGTTCCCCCCGCCATGTTAATCATGGAGGGCACCCAGAAAATGGGAGCAAACTGCACCTCATTTTGTCTTCCTGGGCTGCTGGAAGCTTTGGGCTGGTGATGAAGCTTTTAGGACAGTGGTTCCCTGTGTGGTCCTAGGACAGTGGGCCAGCAGCAGCACAGAACTTTCTGATGGTGTTGGGTTGTTCCTAAAGACGAACCTGATCTGAGATCAGTGAGGATGGCATGTCTGCTGCAATGTGTTAACCGTTGTCTGCACAGTCAGTCCGTGGGCAGTAAATAAATGGAAGTTAGAAAGTTCTTTGATAGCTAAGGTTCTTGTTAAGATGTGGTTCCCAGCATTCAAGAGGCTGGGGTAGAATGGTCACAGATCCCAGGCCACCCTGGCTACATAAAAAGACCATGTCAAAAAGGGAATTCAAGTATGGTGGTAAACCCTGAAATCCTAGCAACCAAGAAGTTAAGGAAGTCGGGTCATTATCGAGGCCATCCTAGCTACACAGCAAGACCCCTCATCTTCAAAGCCCAAAAAGACAAAGGAGATGAAGTCTATGATGTAAAAATCTCAGTGGTGGAAATCCTGCAGCTCACATGAGCAGAAAAGCACTGTGCCTGTCTGTGCTGGGCCCGGACATCCTGAGCGCAGCTGCCTCACCCGCCTCTTCCTGGCCCTGGATGAGCAGTACACACTGCAGGGGCTGTGTGTCCATCCCACTCACCCCACAACACACGACCATATCAGTCCCTTACCATCTTGCATCCACTAGCTATCCATTTGGTTGTGTTTCTCTGGCCTGTATGTCACATCAGTTCCTTTGCCCAGTACCGTGACCACATAACTGACAACGCTGCTTGATGCCCATATTTTAAAGTTCACACCTTGATGGAGCAAGAACCAAAGGATGAAGTGGGTCAGCCTGTAACCCTTGAAAGCTAACTTTCTGTGACCCATCTCCCACTATGACCCAGTCCCTGAAGGCCCAGAGTCCCCCACTCTGCAGCACCAGCTACACGAGCACCTGTTCTCACCCTGACCCGGAAGAGTGAAACACACCGTTGGGGCTCAGACGGTGATACAGCCAAGCACGGCACTTGGAAGTGCTGAGTGCTAGAGAGAAAAGCAAGGTCTCTCCCCCTTTCTCCTTCCCAGCCCTCACACCCTGTGAACCAAAAGGAGCCCTGGAACTTTCAGTTCAGGCCTCAGCCTACAGAGCAGCTGGGGTTACAGCTGCCTTCAGACTTACAGTACTTTAGAAACTTCCCTTGCAAAAACTTATATTTGCTCCAAAAAAAAAAAAAACTTAATGAAAGTATTCTTTATTTCTTTCCTTGTTTCTTTGTTTCTTTTTGTTTCTTTGTTTCCTTGTTTCTTTCTTTCTTTGTTTCTTTCTAAACAGCACTTATTTTTTAGCTGCTTTAAAATAAAGAGGATTTTTTTTTAATTTGGTTGTTTGTTTGCCTGTATGTATGTAAACACGTACCACATACAAGAAGTGCCCACAGAGGTCAGAAGAGGCTGTCAGACCCCTTAGAACTAGAGTTACAGATGTGAGCTGCCATGAGGATGCTGGGAACCAAACTCAGGCAGGTCCTCTGCAAGAGCAGCTGTTGTTGCTCTTACCCACAGAACCATCTCACTGGCCAGCTCCACATCTACTTTGAAAACAGCAGGAGGCAGAGCCTCTGAAACCGAAGCCTGCTCCTGTGTCGTTTCAAGGTGAGCACACAGAGGTTAATTTTTAATCCATTTTTAATTTTTTCATAATTTATCCCACCTATTTAATAATATCCATTCACTATTGCTTTTCTCCTGTCTCCCTGTCACCTTCGTGTCTTCCTAACCCTTGTCTAGTTAGTGCCATCCGTATGTGAAAGGACATGAGATTATCCACTAGCATGGCCAACCTACAAGCAGCACGTCCCTCAAAGACAATGACTGTACCCTTTTGGCATCCACTAACTGCTAGTGGGTCCTTCAGATGTAAGGCCTTGAGGCCTCATCCCCGAATCACGCTGCCATTTTGACTGGCCTGACATCCTGTAGGTCTTGTGTGCAGGTAATTGCAGCCACTGAGTTCACAGTGCAGCTGCCATGTCATTTTGCAGCTCTTCCTGTCTGTGTGTTCACCGTGTCTCTGCCTCCACTTCTGCAGTGTCCCCTGAGCCTCTGATCGTGGATGGTTAATACAGATGATTCATCCACGGCTGACTACTTGCAGTTTAGGAAAATTTCTTTAAGCATCGTTTGTGTTATTAAGAGGGTAGTGGAGATCAACCAGGGGGTTGGGGCCAGCGTACCGAGCCTGTAACAGAGACTTGTTATGGTCCCATTTAATGATAATACCAAAAAGCCAGCATCCCAAGTTTGTGGCTTATGCCTTCACATTCTGAAAGACTCAGCTGGCATCTCATGGTTTTGCTTTTCTCCTTTCTTTGGTGTGTTTATTTATTTTGAGACATAATCTTATACTGTAGCCCAGGCTGGCCTGGAACTCTCTGTACAGTTCAGTTTTGTTTCAAATGCATGGCAATCCTCCTGCCTCAGCCTTCCCAAAACAAGGGTCACTGGTATGAACCACCATGCCTGTTTTGTGCCAAACACACACACACACACACACATACACACAATTTGGAGACAGGTTGTTATGTAATGTAGTCTAGCTATGAATGGACTGGGTATTTGAACATCTGATCCCCTTGCCTTGACCTCATATAGTGCTGGGATTATATCTGTGAACCATGCCTGAATTACAGGGTACTAGAGAGGGAATTCACCTTTATGCGTGCTAGTCAAGCACTTTATAAACTGAGCCACATCCCCAGTACCTGATAACACTCTTGGTGGTTGTACTGGCTGGTTCTATGTGTCAACTTGACACAAGCTGGAGTCATCAGAGACAAAGGAGCCTCCCTTGAGGAAATGCCTCCATGAGATCCAGCTGTAAGGCATTTTCTCAATTAGTGATCAAGGTGTGAGGGCCCAGCCATTGTGAATGGTGACATCCCTGAGCTGGTAGTCCTGTGTTCTATAAGAAAGCAGGCTGAGCAAGACAAGGGAAGCAAGCCAGTAAGCAGCATCCTCCATGGCCTCTGCGTCAGCTCCTGTGTCCAGGTTCCTGCCCTGTGTGAGTTCCTGTCCTGACTTCCTTTTGTGATGAACAGCAATTCGGAAGTGTAAACTGAATAAACCCTCTTCTCCACAACTTGTTTTTTTTGGTCACGGTGTTTCGTTGTAGCAATAGAAACCATAACTGAGACAGTGGTGGTATATTTTATTACAGAGCCTGTCACATTTGTGACATTCCGTTTATATCAAAGAATTCAGGTCATTTCTGCACTTGCCTTTAGTGTTAGGCAAGGGCTACTTTACAGACAACTAAGCCACAGCTGGTTTCTAGTTGCTTTTCAGAATCGGACATCATGCTTACCTGAGACCTGTTAGTCTTGTGAAAATCAGGGAGTGGGATGGGGCCACAGACATTCCACAGCCCTGTCTTAAACTTAAACTGTGTGGTCTCAGCCGCAAGCCTGGCCCCTCTGGGGATACATCCGCTTCCCTGTGGGAAGTTTCCATCCTCTTCAGTTTGTTTGCAGTCAGCAAACCTCCCGGAGTGCTTGTGATTTCTGAGATTCCAGGATTAGCTTGGCCATTTTTGGAAGTTTAAGCTTTTGGGTTGCTCCCTCACTGAAACTGATGGAATACAGGCTCCTTGCTCTGGCCAGCGTCTGCTGACTAGAGTCCTTTAATTTTTGCTTAGGACCCTGAGTGATGTTTAAAGACAGAGAGTCCTGAGATTTAATTGACATTGGTGTGTGTGTGTGTGTGTGTGTGTGTGTGTGTGTGTGTGTAGGGTGGGGGATGGGGTCTGCCTCGCAGTGGCAAGCATCAGAAAGCAAAGGCTTTGACAGTTTGAAGAGGCCTTGGTTTATTTCCTTCAGAGAGGGGAAAGACCTTTGGAGCTTCAAGGTACTTCCCTTTACACTGGGTACTTTTAGCAGGGTTCTTTCTTTCTGTAGGGATAACGGTAGTGAGACACTTTCACTATATAACCCAGGTTGGCCTTGAATTTGCTGTGAGCCTCTTGCCTAGGCCAGGCCAGTGCTAGTACTACAAGCCGGTGCTTCCATGCCAGGCTTAGAAGACGTTTTCTTCTAAGACTGCCAGGGGCGCAAGTCCAGCCTCCTGGTTGACAACTGGTGGGTCAGTGCCCTAGCCTGGCCCCCAGCTCAATGTGGTGGATCGCCCAGCGAACAGAGAGTAAACCTGAAAACGCAATGAATGCCTAAGAACGCAAAAGAGCGAGGATGATTGAGAACCAAGCTGGGCACGTGCAGAAAGAAGTTTCCTTTGTCATCAGTGCCACGTGGCGCCATGGCGGTCTTCGCCCGGAGTTGACCCCTGGAGCCATCTCCAACCGCGGCGCCTGTACGCAGGACTCTATAGGAGACCCAGAGATGCCCTAGGGTCCAGGAAAGCGTCCTAAGGAGGAGAAATGGAAGGGCAGTGACAGGAGGAGGTCGGGGGCGGGGCTCCAGTGGGGGCGGGGCTCCGGCGGGGAAAGGCGCTCAGGGTGGAGGCGGGGCTTCAGGTGCCGGCAGGGCTCAGGGACGATTCGTGGTCCCGACTAGTACCAGATGGGGCGTAGGTGGCCCGGAGGCAGGGTGTCCCGGGAAGGTCTGGGGGCGGTGCTCAGCCAGGGGCGGAGGAGGAGGGCGCAGCGGGTGGGGTAGAGACGGCGCTCCGGGACGAGACGGAGGCGGAGCCCCGGGGCGGGGCGCGGGCGGACCGGGAGGCGGCGCTCCGACCGGGACGCGCGGGCCGGGCATGGCGTCGATGGCGGCGGCGATCGCGGCCTCGCGCTCGGCCGTCATGAGCGGGAACCGGCCGCTGGACGACCGGGAGCGGAAGCGCTTCACCTACTTCTCATCGCTGAGCCCCATGGCCAGGAAGATCATGCAGGACAAGGAGAAGATCCGGGAGAAGTACGGGCCCGAGTGGGCGCGGCTGCCGCCGGCGCAGCAGGACGAAATCATCGACCGCTGCCTGGTGGGGCCGCGCGCCCCGGCCGCCGCCGACGCGGGGGACGTGCGGGACCCGACGCGCTTCCCCGGCCTGCGCGGGCCCACGGGCCAGAAGCTGGTGCGCTTCGGCGACGAGGTGGGTGCGGCGGGACGGGCCACCCAGGGCGGAGTGGGCGGCGAGGGGGAGTTCAGAAATCTCCCGGAGAAGGGACCTTTAAAGACAAAGTGGGAACAGTAGAGAGGAAGCCAGCGGACCTGGATGAGTTTACGACTTAGAGCCTCAGTTTTCTGGGGTGAAACAGGAATAATGTCCATAGTTCCTGATCACCGCACACTCAGTGGCCGGTATGTGTTATGTCTGAGGACCTCAGTGCGGGAGGTGGGACTGCCAGGCACCGCCGCCTTGGGGTATGTCCCTGGAAGACCACAATGGAGAGAGTGTGTTTTGGTGTGACATGTGAGCCCAGTTTCCCACCCAAACACTGTAAGTTTAGATGCTTCCAGCAAGCCTGATTATCTAGCCTGGGATCTAGACACTGGGGGAAGAGAAAAACTACAAGAATTGCACCAGGCTGGCCCTGCTTTTAGGCACTAAGGCCCAGGAATCTGCGCTGCTCAGAAACCTGGTGTTTTACTTGGAGGTGGTTTCCCTGGAGCCCTTTGTGCCACCAGAGTGTGGACTTGGTACCTCAGGGACTCAACTTTGTTTTGGAGGACAAAATCAGTAGCAGCTAGAGTTATAAAAGTCCATTTGGATGGGGGCGGTTTTCTAGAAGGCAGGGAGGAGAAGCTAGGAGAGTTTTTTTGACTTTTGTTTTTGTTTCTTTTTTCTTTTCTTTTCTTTTTTTTCTGGAGAAGTTGTACCAGGCAGAGGGGAATACCAGTTTTTTCAATCAGATTTTTCAGGCCAGGTATCTGTCGATGTTTGTTACTACAGAACGCTTGTGGTCACGAACCCACTTTCCTGCCAGGGAATTGTGAAGGCAGAGCTATCCGCCAACACTGCCTTCTGCTCTCCATCCAGTTTGAAACTCTTGAGGGCTTTGCCAGGAAAAACAAGGGTGTGGTAGGAGATGAAAATATAAGTCTTAAAATATATTCCTGGAGCTGAAACGTTTCATTGTGAAAATATGCATCTCCATAAAGACATGGACAGAGTTTGTGCTTGGATCTGGGGGATGAGCAGGCAGGCCATTCCTCTCTGGCAGTGTCTTAGGTAAATAAATCTAAGAGGAAGCAGCCTTATCCATACTTAACAGATGCTGGAGATTGGATGTCACTGGCCCTGAGTATATCAAAAAACCAATCTACATTTGGAGCCAGGGTCATTGACAAGGAGAGATGTGACCAGTTTTCTTTTCACCCAGTTCCTCATCTACTGTCAGTCTGTCCAGACTGATGTGGTTTAAGCAAATAGGGGCTGGGGAGATAGTTCCATCAGCAAAGACTTTCATGCATGTGTGAGGACCTCTAGCAACCAGGAAATGGAGGCAGGCACCCGTTTGTGATTGCTGTGCTGGGAGTTAGATAGATATAGGCAGATCCCTGGGGATCAAGTTCCAGACTCATGAGAGATCCTTTCCCGCAAAACAAAGTTAACAGAGTCTTAAGGGAAAACACCTGGAGCTGACCTCTGACCTATACTCACACAAACATTTGCATCAAATGAAACTTTGTGAGGAGCTAATCACATGCCTTTTAGGAGCACCCAACCTGAATCACAGCAACACCAAATGGGCAGAGAGCACACCTCTGAATTCCATGACCAGCTTCAGCCCAGGCAGCAAGGGGCAGGCCTTGAGTCTTAGGGGTGGGTAGGACACCAGCCAAGGTGTATGCTTCTTTCTGCAGTAGTGAGAGGTTTATCCACACAGGGACCACAAACTCCACTAGACCAAGGGAGAGGTTGGCATCAGATCAAAGTCAGGGATCCATCTCATTGTTCCTCCCCAGAGATTATTCATGTAGGAGGACCCATGTCCGGCCACAGGGGCCGACATTGGGGTATAGTGTAGGAGTGTGACTCCCAGCTAGGTGATTTGACATCCAAATAGGCGACCCCAGATTTGAGCAAAAAACTTGAAACTCGATTGAGTAGGACACTCCATCCTTCGAACCCCACTGATAGGCTGCCAGGGGTCCTCAGCCCTTTCTACTGCCCCAAAGGATGCTGCTGCCTTTCATTGCCAATAAGCTTTTGTGCCCCTCATAGACAACATCTAGTCATCTCCCCACCCCCCGTCATTTACTATCATTGTTTTTTAGCATTATCCAGTCATTCTTATGTCGTTCAGGAACAAATAGGGTCCTAACTACAGACTGATGTCACAGATCTTGGTGACCCTGGATGTAGTCAGGGGTTGCTTTGCCTGTGTGCATAGGACAGGTGCAGCAACATGGCACCTCTGTGTGTGTGTGTGTGTGTGTGTACCCTGATGGCCATAAAGCTGGATGACCTGAGCTCAGATCCTCCTCTTGCCTTGATAATGTAACCCGGTCTCCTGTAGAGAGAGTGGTCTTTGTTTTTAGTGTTGAAGCAAAGGAGGGACTGTCAACATTTTAGCTACTTTGGGGGGTCAACTATTTCTATAGGCATCCTGGATTAGGGTGCTTAAGTGTCTCCCCTCCCCCACTAGCTTTCCCTGCTATATAAACTGATTTTAGTGGAGATGTGCAGGACTTGATTTTATACAAGGTGGCCAGCCTCCCTCCCTGATTCCAGCGTTGCCTGAATCCCTCCACTTCTGCTCTGCAGCAGCGAAGAAGAGGGCTTGGAGCCCCAGGGCCCAGGTTCAAGTTCAGCCATGTCAGCAGCAGGGTGCCACTCTGGCAAAGCACAATATGGAATCAATGGTGTGCAACAGGCGAGGACCCTGGGGATGTCCTCTCTGCCTTGTGAATTTTCTTGAGAACATTAAGGCATGTCCTTACATTAAGGCATGCCCTTCCTGCGGATGCTTTTATTAGTTTGGCAGCTCTCTTCCTTTCTCTGGAATGCTTGTTCATCCAGCAACAAAGTTCTGGGAATGGCTTTCTTTGGGAGATGAAAAGTTCAATTGAGAAGGGATCACCCGTATGTATACCCTACTGTTCGCGTAGGAAACAAACCAACAAACCCAGAAGTCTGAATTTTCAGGAATTTGTTGCATCTATTTCCTGTCCCCAGCCCCAACTCCTCGCCGCACCCAGCAGGATCTGAGTACATTGGTGAGATCTGAGTTTCCCAGCGCTGCCATTTTCTTAGGTCCACACAGACCCTTGCAAAGGTGCTGGGAGCTCCTATGGTGGTGCATCTTGTTTCTGTGGTAGCTGCTTGCCTCTGCCACCTCTCCATGAAGTCGGTGGAGCTGGGCAGGATGGTGTGGGTCAGCCAGCTCCGTGCCCCTTGACCTGGACTCTAGAGGCTGGATTTTTTAAGACCCTGGAGCCAGATAGCTCCAAACCTCACCAGCAGTTTAGTCAATCAGATGCCTCCCGCATACACACACCCCTCCTGTAGGATCCCCAGGCCTTCCTAGTGCTTTTGTCCCTCCCTGCTTGAGACTCCTCCTAAATCCTTCTGGAATTCTTTCTATTGGGTGAGTTTGACCAGATGTTTAACATGTGGATCTGGAACACGAGAGGGCTTTCCTTCTTCTCCTACTTCAACAACCAAAGAAAATTTTACTTTCTCTCTCTCTCTCTCTCTCTCTCTCTCTCTCTGTGTGTGTGTGTGTGTGTGTGTCTGTGTGTGTCTGTGTGTGTGTTTACATGCACACACTCGTGCAGAAACCTCATCTAGGGTGTTTCTCTGTACCTATCCGCCTTGTTTTTTGGGATGAGTCTCTGTCTAGCTGATGGCTCACCAGTTCAGCTAGGCAAGCTGGCCAGTGAGCCCCAGGGATCCTGTCTCTATCTCCCCAGTGCTGGGATTATAGGCTTGTACTACCATGCCCTGCTTTTTACCTGAGTACTGGGGAGCGAACTGGGTCCTCATGCTTTTCTATCAAACATGCTCTCCGCTGAGTTATGTTCTTAGCCGAGCCTTTTATGGGTGTGGGGATAGCAATCAGAGAGTTGATTTCTCAGTATTTTGGACTTGATTTTTAAGGAAGGGGGAATGTGCAAATCACCATTCCCTTCTGTCTGGCATATCCAGTGTATTTTAGAAACGAGGACAGGTATATTTGGTGTCCTGTGTTCCTCTGCTTGGGCCCTGTGATGGGTTGCCAGGCCAGGACTGAGATCTGTCCAGATCCAGCTGCACAGACTGTGAGGGAAGGGAGGGCCTGGGCCCATCCCTCCTGCTCCCTTGGCTGATTGATGGCTACCCAGCCTGATAGTGCTTGGCCTGGTGCCCGGAGCTGAGCCAGCAAACGTGGCTCTCCTCCTGGGTGCCTCCATTGCTGGCTTCCATGGGAGGTGACCAAGTGGCAGCCTAGAAACTGGTTTTGCAGAGACAGAAAGGATCAGTTTGCCCCATTCAGGGAAGGCAAGAAGCACATTGGCCGAGTTGGAGTCATCTTTTGATTGACAGGAATCACACCCTAACTGATAGGCTAAGTAGTGCTGCCAGAGTGTAGCCATTTCTTAAACAATGTAACAAAATTATCAAAATAAGTAACAAAAGCGTGCTGGTGGTGTTCCTGTTCGTCCTTATACCCCTCTCTTCCTTCCAGTCTATTCTGTGTTCTAATCACCATGAGGGATGGCCCTACCCCTGGCCAGACCCATGTTTCTGAACTTTTATCTCTAGTGGCATGTGTCTCAAGCTAAGTCACCAGAGCTTTCTGTCTTTGGAACTGCAGCTCTGAGCTCCCAGTTATGAACCCTTCCTTCAGCAGAGATAAGTACACTGGGAGCCTCAGCACAATGCCACTTCTCAAAGTGTGTGGGCGGTGGACGCAGATAGGCAGTTGGTTTTTTTTTAAGGGCATATTTTAATGGTTCTTTTGAAGCTCCCATCCGTTTTATTTTTCCTGTGCTGGAGAGTCAACTCAGAGCTTACTGCAAGTGCTCTACCACCAAGCTACAGCCCAGCCCTTTCTTTTTTCCTGAGTTTGTTTTGAGACAAGGTCTTGCTAGGCTGCCCAGGTTAACTCAAGGCAGGGCTTGGATTTAGAATCCTCCTGCCTCAGCCTCTAGAGTAGCTGGGATTATAGACCTGTGCCAGCATGCTGGGCTTGATGGGAGTTTAGCACTGTGAACACCAGAGAGGGTGATCACCTCGTTCCTTTGTCCTTTACTTACTCGTTTATTATGATGCTGGAGATTAAGTGCAGGGTCTTGTATATGCCAGACAAACTCTACCCCTGAGACACTTAAACCCCCAGCCTCATTCCTGTTTTTTTTTTAATTAATTATTATAGTATGTGTGTGTGCATACATGCACGTGTGTCCAAGACAGTGTGCTCATACACAGGAGATGTGTGTGCATGTGAGGAGGTTAGAGAACAACTCCAAAGTTGACTCCAAGTCACTGTTCCCATTACACCTTTATGTGGTCTCTGGGCATTGAACTCAGGTTGACCAGGCTAGCCCATTGAACTCAGGTTGACCAGGTTAGTTTGGCAAGTACTTTTACTCACTGAACCGTCTCACTGGTCCTCATTCCTGTTGCTTTTTTTTTTTTTTAATAATACTTTTGGTTTTGCTTTTATTTTATTTTTATGTGTTTTGTCTGCATGTGTGCCTCATGCTCACAGAATCTTAAGAAGGCTGTTGGACTCCTTTGAGCTAGAGTTACAGACAGTCGTGAGCCAATACGGGGATGCTGAGGTTGAACCCAGGTCCTCTGGAAACGGAGCCAGTGTTTTAATTGCTGGACCTGAATGAGCTGTGATCTGTCCTTCATGTACCTAGAGTTGAGTCAGGAGTCAGGTTCTGGTGTCTTTGCGCTCTGAGTCTTTGAGTGTCCTGGCCGGTGACTGCTGTCAACACAGGTAACTTTCTGTTCCACTCTGCTGTCAGAGTTTGCTCTCTTGGGCCCTCTCTTAGCTTGAGTCACAGTGCCATTATGTGTCCCATAGAAACTTCCCTGATCCTGGGCTTTAGAGGCATAGTGACCATTTGTGGTCCCCAGGGCACCTTATGACTACAGACCCTGCTTCTGAGTCCCCAAAGAAACCGGCCCTATTTCTAGGACTTAATAGTTGGGGTTCGCACTTTTGGAAAGTGGAGAGTCCTTACAGAATGTGGTGGTTAAACTGTATATTGGAGTTGGCTTTGTGGTCAGGGTGTGTACAGCAGGAAGGCAGTAGGGATTGAAGTTCTGAAACATTGTGATTAAACATGTTTTGCAGTGGTTAGTGTGTAATCTTCAAATGCCAGGAAGAACAAAGACGCCCTTGCAGGGCTAAGAGGCACCCTGGAGCTGCCTTGGAGAGGAGTGTGGAGTGGGTCCACAGGAGGCTGGGTAGTGTTTGTACACGACCTGTGCACACAAGATGGCTTTACACACCTGGTCATACTATCTCTGATCTGTTTCCCAGGAGACTTGGAATCACAGACTGCAATCTGCCAGGCTGGCAGCTCCCAGTTAGTGATTAGCATCCTCAGTTCCACACTATCTTTCCAAGACCTTTTTAGTGCGATATAATATGCATAACCAGAACTTGCCGTTCCAGCCAGTTCTTTTTCTTTTTTTAAGACAGGATCTCTGGCCTGGTAGTGGTTATACACCTTTAATCCTAGCACTCAGGAGGCAGAGGCAGAGGCAGGTAGATCTCTGTGAGTTTAAGGCCAGCTTGGTCTATGAGCAAATTCCAGGATAGGCAGGACTATATCGAGAGACCCTGTCTCAAAAAAAACAAAACAAAACAAAACCCTAACGAAATAATAAAAGATGGTATCTCATGATTCCCAGGCTATCCTCCAGCTCACTGTAGCTGAGGATAGCCTTGCACTTCTGGTCCTCTGGCCTCTGCTCCCTAAGTGCTGAAGTCACAAATGTGAGCCATCCCCTGCTTCTGCTTCCTGAGTGCTAAGCCTCAGCCATGTTTTGTTTGTTTAATTTATAATTTTTATTGTGGATATGCATGATATATGTATGTGGGCATGTATGTCACATGTGGAGGTCATGGGAAGCTTTGTGGAGCTTTGTGTCTTCCTTCCACCTTTACCTATTCCGGAAGGTTGAATTCAGATCATCAGCCCCAGCCACTCGCTGTCCTGGCCAGCTAACTGTGTTACTTTGAAGTGAAACTTTATATCCATTAAGCAATAAAACAATGCAGGTTAACAACAACTGCCCATCCCCCTCCCCCACTCCATCGTCTGCTTTCTCTCCATCACTGTGATTTTTCATATCCTTGTATTGCATGTAGATGGGACCATAAAACTGTGTTTATTCTTGTGTCTGGCTTATTACACTTAGAAATGCGTATCTGTATTACATACACAGTAACACTGCTTTCCTTCAGGGGTATACATGTCAAGAGTTTGCAGGCAGAGCAGATTTATCTGAGGCGGTGGTGATAAAGGTAGTTTTAGTGCTTCTGTCTGGAACTCTTGTCTCTGCTTTGAGGACCAGCAGGGTGTCCTATGTAGACCCGCTCCTGATGGCTGCCTTCCAGGGCTTTCTGTCATTTTAGGTGCTTCTGTGTCCTCATAGTTCTGTCTCTTGTGGCTTCCGCTCTGCTTTGGCTGTTCTGACTCGGTGATTCGTGGTAAGCATAGTCTTTTGCCGTCGTGTCCCACAGAAGGCAAGCTAGACTTCCTACGTCTTTGTCCCTTCCAAGCAGGATTCTGACTATGAGGGTAATGGATGGCCAGAGTGAAGGCCACCTGCGTTGTCCTGAGGTCTGAGGGACATGCACTTGTGTGACCATGCATGTGTGAGTGTGTGTGTGTATTTTTTTTCTGTTTCAGGTCTGGGAGCCTGGGAGGCAGGCCGAGGGCTTGCCAGCAGCCCCAGAGTGAGAGTGCATGACCTCACCACAGGTCTCCACCTAGCCATATTTTGGTTGCCTCCTAGTTACTGTGGAAGTAGAAGCAGCACTGTATATGTGTACAGGGTATCCATATATGTATGAATGTGTGTCTGAGTGTGTCTGTGTGTGTCCATATATGTGTCTGGATAAGTGTGTCTGTGTATGCATGTATCTGTGAGCATGAGTATGTCTGTGTGTTTATATGCAGATGTATCTGCGTGCAAGAGTCTTTATCTGAGCGTGTCTATGTGTGTATGTCTGAGTGTGAGAGTGTCTGTGTGGAGGAATGTGTCTATATGAGTGTATGTCTCTCTGTGAGAGTGTATCTATGTGTGGAAGTATGTATGTGTATGTCTGTGTCTCAGCGTATGTATGAGAGTGTCTATGTTTGTACATTTGTGTGTGAAAGTGTATCTATGTGTGGGACTGTGTGTATGTATGTCTGTGCGATAGTGTATCCGTGTGTGGGAGTGTGTATGTGTGTAGGAGTGTATCTATGTGTGAGAATATGTCTGTATGGGAGTGTGTCTTTGTGTGAGTGTGTGTTTGTTTCTGTGTGTGGGAGCAGGAACTGCTACTTGGAGATTCTGCTGCCATTTGTGGTGAAGGCCCAGGAGCCTGCCCTGGTGCTGGCGGCCCAGGAGCCTGCCCCGATGCCAGCACATTCTGTGGCCGAGGCCTTGTCACTGCCGACTGACTACAGCGCCCCTGCCACATTTTTGTTTGGCAGATTTATTTTTGCCAAGTGCTTTATTATTTTTTTATGAGCCCTGAAGCACAGAAATCCAAGGAATCTGCCTCTTATGCCTCTTGCTGAAGCAAACAAAAGAATGTAGGCCTATAGGTGACCTCTTGCTGCCTGTGACCCCCATGGAATTCCAGGAAGCGACCACTGGGGTTCTGACCCCACCAAGCACTGCGCCCTGACTTCTGCTTCCTGGAGTCCTGCTGGCAGTTGCCTCCCACAGCCAGCGCCTCTGACTTATCTTTGTAGATTCACTAGAAGTTGGAGGAGGTGACACGTGAAGGGGGGCCAGCTTCCACCCTTGTGATCGATCACTATATACTTGCTCTGTCCACCAGTGTGGCTTGGGCTGGTGGCCTCAGTGGAGACATGTATTAGCCAGACAATCCCCTTCACCTCTCCCACGTCACGCAGGGAGTAAACAGCATCTGTCCCACTGACCCGCTTTCTTCCCACTGAAGTAGCACTTTCAGTCTCGCTACCTCTGAGAGTGGTGCATCCTGTCCCAGGAGCCTAGAATCTCTGAGATTTCTGGGTCACTTCTCTCACTGTCTCCATCCCCAGCGGCCTGCAGAGATGAGGACAGGCTTCGGCCACAGCTGTGGCTCCTGGGCATTGACTCACATTCCTCCAGATAGCCATGGCCATTTTTGGAGGGGCAGAATTTAGACATCGGAAATAACTGGGATTTAGCCGAAAATTCCAAAGTGGAATGCAGTGACCCTGTTCTCATTTTTAGAAGTTTTTCCTGACGACTGTGTAGTGCAAAATAGCCCGAGCGGGCTGGAGGGACAGACGGCTCAGTGGTTAAGAGCACTTACTACTCTTGCGGAGGACCTGAGTTTGGTTCCCAGAACCCATGTGCGGGTGGCTCACGATGTCTGTAACTCCAGCTCCAGGGCAATGTGACAGCTCTTCTGACCTTCACAGGCACCTGCACTCAGGTGTGTGTGTGTATACATAGACACACATACACATAAATAGATATTTTTTCAAAAAGCAGCAGACGTCAGTTCTGGAGCCAAGATCCCTAATGGATGTTGCCAAATACAAATTACCACTGTGGAGGACCATTGACTATTGATGGCGAACGGTATTAGCTGCCTTGCTGAGGGGCATTTTGGCTCTCTTAATGCCTGGCCCCATTTGCTGCTGCAGCATACACAGGTCTGAGGATATGCTGTCTGTGATGTGGTCTTGGTATAACATGTATCCAAGTGAACAGGCTTCCTCTGATGTTAGCGTGCAGTCCTCGGACGCTCTGCACGCCCACTGGAGGAAAGGGGCTGAATATGAGCTTGCAGGCCCTCCTGCTGTGCCCAGCCCCTAGCCCCAGGAACCCAGATAGGATAGCCCTTATTACACAGCTACCAACTATTCATCTCCCAGTGTAAGGGACTTTCACTATGGCAGCTTTATTCTTGGTACCTCCTTCCCAGAACACCCAGGGCTCCACTTCCCACATTGGGTTGCTCTGGGAGTAAGAATGGGGGAGCTGTGTGAATTGTGTATGTGAAGGCCTAGCTTGTGTAGAAGTCCCCATAGCTATGGGACTTGGGCTCTGGAGATGGGCCAGGGAAAAGGCTTACCGTGTTACTGTGTCTTGTGAAGCTTGGTCTCCTCATTCCCCCATTCTTAGGAACAGGCTGTCAACTGCCCAGAGCCACTGTGCCTGTTGCTACAGTTCTTCACTGGACCTCAGCTGCTCCTTAGCTCAGCAGGCGTGTGCTTAGGGCAAGCTGGCTTGCAGCCTAGATCCTGATGCATTTGCAAACGTTCTTCAGGAGTTCCTGCCATCTGTGAGGCCGGTCTGGGCAGAGCCCTGTCAGCATCTGAAGAAGGAGTTATGAGCACATTAGCTCTCTCTGTGGAGGTTGGAGCCAGGTCACCTGGCTGGAAGGTGACAAGGGATATAATTTATTGAGTATTCCAGGGAATGATACAAATCCCCTGGAGTTGTTTGGGGACAGTGGGATATGAACACAGTATTAATGTCACTCTCTGTTTTCATATTCTACTGGGGGTTTTAGACAAACCCTGTTGGTAAACTGTTTGCCTAGCTTGCATAAGGGCCTGAGTTCAGTTCCTCAACAGTACATAAACCAGGCATGGTCATGTATGCCTGTAATCTCAAAGTTCTTGCAAAGTAGAAACAGGAAGCTCAGGAGTTCAAACTCATCCCTGGACAGACTGTGATACATGCAACTCTGTCAAAAAAAAAAAAAGGCAAAAAGTATCAATAAGAAAATAAAATATTTTGTTCTACTTTCCATATTACCCAGTATGCTCCATGTTTTAGGCCAGAAATGGTGGCCTCCACCAATATCAGCCAGGCACAGACAGGTACTCTGTTGGCGGTGGAGAGAAGGCTCAAGTCCTTTTGTCAGTCTGTCAGACAGGACCTGCACGCTCAGGGTCAGAGTCCAGAGACTGCTTGGAAGAGTTCTGCTGTGCTACGTGAGCTGAGTCAGGGACGACGTCAGCAGTGTTATGTTTAGACGCTTGCATTACCTCAATGCTCTGTGCATTGATTCTGTTACCGGGCCTTTCACATGGCTGGGAGAAGTGTTCTTTGCACAGGTTGCTGGATTTCAAAGGGTGTGTAAGCTCCTCACAGAAGCAAGGAAACAGGTTCAGAAGGCTGTGCCCTCACTCCAGCTCACACGGTTGACCCTGGTCAGACTGAGAGTCGACCCTGTCTTTGCCGAGAATAATGTCCATTCCATTTCCTGAAGCTCCTGACCTGGGTTAAGTCAGCTGAGGTCTCCCTGGTATTCACTAAGATGCCATTTTGGCAAGAGGCACCAGCAGCCAGACTGCAGTTTCCAGGGTTGGCCTTGTCAAGTGCTAAGACTTTGTCCTGTGTGTGGGTCCCTCCTAGCCTTGGATGGATGTCTATATGGGGTTGTTGGGGTTTGGGCCTTAGACTTATACTTGAATTTTTATTTCAGGACATAACTTGGCAAGATGAACACTCGGCCCCATTCTCCTGGGAGACAAGGGTAAGTTGAATTAAATTTGGATGTGTTTGTTGATTTTGAAAATATTTGAATATCTGTAGATTTTCTTTAAATGTTTGATGGGTGCAAAAGGGTATGTGTGGTTCTTAATGCTGGGCTACAGTTGACAGCCCATGTTGGTAGGGCAAAGGGGGACTTTTGGGGAACTGAACCTCAATGTAGGTCTGTCTGTCAGTCCTACAATGTACTATGATATCTCTGAGGCCCCTGGGTTCCCTATGGTGAACTCCAGCCTCTGGAGTTGCTCCGTCAGGGGACTTCTCCTCCATACTTTAACACCAGTGCTTGGTACTTGGGCAGTGGATGGCCCTTAAGGCAACTCAGAGCCCCTGAGGTGACTCTGGTTGGTTTGTGCCCATGTACACGTATACAGACACACATGGACACATGGAATCGGGCCCTGGTCCCCCAGTCCGTCATGTCTGGGTTGCCATCACCTCAGAGAGAGCATCAGGCTGTTGTCCAGGAGACGGGCCTTAGCAAGCAGCAAAAGCACAAAGTAGCAAGTGTCCATAGGCAAGGAGAGGTGAAAGGCCACAGTTTTCTAACTTCACCCTTCAACACCAAAAGGTGGTGTGGCAGAAGACACAGCTGTGTGTCTTCATGGGCTTCCACGCACAGATCATCCGAAAGCCATGTTTCTTAGGTTTACACCCTTCCCTGCTGCTTCTGATCACAGCCCTTGTCCTAGCTGACCCTGGCACCCAGGGACCTGTGGAGAGGGAGGCTTAAGGTCGGGAACATTGATTGAGTCCTAAGGGTCCTTGAGAGGCTTTTCCTCCAGGCCAAACCTTTGGATCCACAAGGACTTGGAAGGCAGGGACAGCCGCACCACCCATGCCGTAGACTGCATCTAGTATTCGGTGCCTGACCTAAGCCGGGTGAGGCAGCCCTGTCGCTGATCTGTGACATCTGAGGTTGTTCTCATGTGTGAGGACACATGTATCCATTCCCATGAACATGTTTGCATAGCAAATATGGATTCCTCCAGCCCTACATAACTATCTTACAGATCATAAATATCCTAAAGACGCTGACTTCTGTATCACAGGTCTTTGAGACTGAGACTCAGCAAGTAGTCAAGGCTAGCCTCAAGCTAATAACCTTCCACTTCCTCCGTGCTGGGATCATGGGTGTATGTTACCGTGCGGCGTTTTAAATTTCTCCTGTAGAGTATTGGAGAACTCAGATCTGTAGTGATAATCTTGGAGTTTTAGTTTCTTTGAAAAACACAGAAATATAGAAACTGCTTTTGTTTTAATCCTAGGTATGGGATGTGGGGCTCCTTCAGGTCATCCACAGCAGCTGACTATGATTTGCCTCGTGCTCTAGCAGGGGCGTGATTTTGCC
>NW_021604626.1:4226434-4231218 GCF_004785775.1 Grammomys surdaster
CAGACATAGTTTCCATATAGCTCAGACTAGTCTTCGACTCACTATGTAGCCCGGGCTGGCCTCCAACTCCTGGTGATCCCCACAATGCCAGCAACCCTCCTGCAGCAGTCTCCCTGGTCCTGGGCCATGACTCTTGGCCCTGTTTGTTTTCGCAGGACCAGGGACTGGACCTAGGGCCTCACAAATACTAGGCGAGCTTCCCACTGGGTCGTATCCCCAGTCGAGTTTTATTAATTCTGATGATGTGCACATAGTGTAAAATCTACTAGTACTCAGGTACCATTCACCTTGTTCTTGAGACAAGATCTCTTGGTAGCTTGGAACTTGCAGGTTCAAGGCAGCCGGTAACCCTTTGGATCCGCTGTCTCTCCTTCCCTGGCACTGGGGTCACAAGCACACACGATTCACTCACCCTTCTGTTTTGTTTTTCAATATTATTTCTAATTATGTGTGTGTGTTTCAGTCTGTATGCACACGTGAGTGTGAACGCAGGTACCTACACAGTTCAGAAGAGCTTCTTCTTCTTCTTTTTTTTTTTTTGGTTTTTCGAGACAGGTTTCTCTGTGTAGCCCTAGCTGTCTTAGAACTCACTCTGTAGACCAGGCTGGCATCAAACTCAGAAATCCGCCCGTCTCTGCATCCCAAGTGCTGGGATTAAAGGCGTGTGCCACCACTGCCCGGCTCAGAAGAGCTTCTTAGATCCCCTGGAATCAGAGTGACGGGCAGTTACCAGCTGCCCAGTGTAGGTGCTGGCAACTAGACTTGGTCCCTAGAAGAGCAGTGTGGAACTTGGGAGACATCTCTTCAGCTTCAGTGTTTTCTTTCTTTAAATATGGGTTCTGCTATCAAAGTTAGGTCTCTACTTGAAGGGCTAATTGAGAGATCTCTCCTGCCCTAGCTAACTACTTAAAAACAATGTTTACACGTGTATGTATATGATTTATTCCACATGTGAGCAGGTTGCCTAGAGCAGCTGGAAGATGTTGAACCCCGTGGAGCTGGAGTTACAAGAGCTCGTGAGCTGCCAGCCATGGGTCCTGGGGATGGAACTTGGAGTCTCTGAAAAGAGCAGTCCACACTCCTAACTGCTGAGCCGCCCTTCAAAACATCCCATTCGCCACTTTTGAGTGAGCAGTTCTGTGGCTGTATACCCTCCACCGACTGTCTCCCATACTGTCGTCTGATTACACACTTTCGTGTGTTTATGGAGCACAAGATGTTTTGCTATTTGCATATGTTGTAGGGTAATTAGGTTAAGCTAACGAACATACCCAAATTTTCCACTATGTAAGACACAGCCCTCTACCCTGACAGTAACCCCAGCAACCCCCTCCACAGCCTACACCCTGCACACCCCCACAGGGATACGGTCGCCACTGAGACCTCTTCCACTCATCTGTCAGCTTGTCAGGCAAGCTGCGGGTGTGGGGGTAGGGTAAGGGGATGCCCTTGGGATGTGTGCATTCTTCTCTCAGGATCCTATGTTTCCAGAGGAAAAATCCCAGCACCCAGAAGGCCCCAGACTAGGAGGGAATGGAGAAGATTCCTTGCATTCCCGGGCCGCCTGGGCTGCAGACAAGTTGGAGAATGTGTGGGGAGGCTGGGCAAGCAGGGTTAGGCCCTTGGGACCCTATCCCCAAGGTCCTTCTCCTCCCAAGCTGTCTGTCTCTGTCTTTACTAATGTTTAGCTGCCTGTTTGAGGTCCCAAGGAGGGTGAGGAGAGCCAGATTATTGATTTCCAGACCTTCCCCAAGAAGAAAAGACACCCGTGTGATCACACGCTCACCCATATATACACTCCAGGACATCCTCCATCCTCCAGACCAGGTCCTTTCCCACAACTCATGTGCTCATCTGAACTCCTCCCTCCTGATCCCACCGTCAGTGAGCAGGTCACAGAACCATCTGGCTGGAGAACAGAATACCCGATGATGGCTGTGGCTCATAGGTGTCTGTCACTGCCCTTGGAGGTTGGAGGGGCTGCTTGGCCTTCCATGCACCTCCTCAGTGTCAGTCAGTTTTTGAGGGGCGTGGCCCCATAGGCTACACCCAATCATATCACAACTCCTACACTGCTGGGACCCATGTTTCTTCCTTACAAAGCCCCCTTTCCCTGCTTGATGTTGGCCTCCCTCCTTCCTCTCTTGCCCCCCTCTCTTTCCCTCCGAGCTGTCTAACACCAACCCCACTAGAAACTTAGACCTCGGCTTCTGACCTTCTGCCCTAGACCCTTCCATGTTTCCCTTGTGTTAGAATATTGTGCAGTTCTTTAGTTCAGAGGAGCCAACGCTGCCCCCGGACACCGTATCCTACAGGTCTCTCTGAAGCCCTTGGTTCCCTCGCTGTGTCCCTGTCCGTCCTTCCTTACCACAGAGTCCTTACTGTATTCCACCCACCTTCCCTTAAAGACCCCTGCCTGCAGCTGCTGTATACACCCCATTTCTGACTGTCCCAACCACACCCATGTGGGGGGCTGGGCTGGGCACGTGGTACAGCATCTCAGCTTGTCCATCCATTTGAAAGGAGTAGCTAAGGCAGGGGAAGACGAACAGGGAAGTTCTCTGCCTAAGTTGTGCTCCCAACACAATCCTACCCTTTCTCTTGAGGGACGCGTGTTCCTGTCACAGGCCTGAGGGCTAAGACTTCTGTCTGTAGCATTGCCTCCTACATACACGTTGGCTCCTCCCTACCTGCCACTTCCTGGGTCATGCGGTGACACTGAGTTTTTGCTGCCCTGGAGGCTGACTGGTGGGTGAGTATTTGCCCACCTCAGGGCTTCTAAACAAGGGGCACTGTGATTCTGCTCCTGATGTGGACAAGTGCCTTGGATGTGAGACAGATGGATTCAAGGCAAACCCAGCTGTGTCTCAAACCTCGTGTTCGTGCTGGCTTATTCCTATAAGATGCCCCTTTGCTAATGTTGTGATTCTTAACGCTTTCTAGACACCCTCCCCTCTCCCCTTTCTCTTGGGAGGGCAGGAGAGAGGAACACATGCTTAGCGTATGGCAGGCCGTTGGGGAGTTCTTCCGATTCCGACTGTGTGCCCGTAGCCTTTGTCTTGAGTTTAGCTTTGCCAGTGGCTGCCAAGCCAAACAGTCCTTTTTAGTGGCATGCAACTCCCCCCTTTGCTGAATATCACACATTCCTCTCCAGTGAGTGGGGCATAAAAATAGATGCTGGGCTCTGTTGTGGTCTTGGTGTTTTTAGAATGGACAGAGCCAGCTAAGCCTCAGTTCCCCACATGGGCTGACTGACCAGGTTGTGGGGAAGTCAGGAGCCCTGGGCGTGGAGAGCAGATGGGGTACCGCCAGGAGCTGAGGAGATTCTTGTCTTCCTCTTCTCTTTCTACCTCCAAGATCACAGAAGGCAGTCAGTTGAGGCCTGACTCTCTCTCTTCCTGCAGCCCATGTCATGACTATGACCTACTGGCCTCTGTCCTTTCCTGTTATCTTCTATGTAGTGTCCTTCTGCAGGGCCAGGTCAGCGGCCTGGGCACTGAAAGAAGGTCATATGACTTCCTTCTCATTCCTGAAGAAGACATGTTTGGAAAAGCTTGTCCCTGGCATGTATGGTCTTTCTGTTTTCCACCTTGGCCTGTGTGGGCCCCAGGGAGAAGTGGCCTGGTCTGGTCTTCAAAACCAGTGCTGTCTGGAAACGTTGGGTGAGCTGCTATGGTAGCTCTTCTGTAATGAGAAATGACATGACTCCGTTCCTCATGTCATTTCCATGGAGAGTTTCCCATAGTGCCACATACATAACAGATGTTCAGTCAACTGAGACTTCTGGACTGTTCTCCCCAAGTCTGTGGTGTGAAGTCAGGGGTTGAGGTATGGGTGGTTGTAATCAGCCTGGGGCCTTTCACCAGGAGCTGGGCTCTTTCTTACCTTGCTCTGCCCCATGGGGATTTAGTGCCTGTTTTCTCTAGGTGGACCTGTGGGCAGACTGAGCACCTCTGGATGCACCTCTGGGCGCTCCCTCTGGCTCCCAGGGCTGAGTCTGTGATGTTTCGCATGGGTTCTGTGTGCCATGACCTTTCACAGGGTCTAGGGGTCCTGGGTCTGCCAAAGCTCTGCCCTCTTTACCATCTGTGAGCCTGGAATTATCAGGTTGTGTCAGTAGCTGTGAGAGACAGCTGTAGTGTCAGTTTCCAGCAAGCCATGATGGAAACCCCCAGAATGGGGAACTTGGGGTCACTCGTGACCTTGTTGAGCCCATTCTTTGGTTCTTCAGCTGAGCCAATATAGACAGGGACCAGGAACAAGTTCTTTCCCTCCTCCTGTCCAGCTGCCAGATGGTATTTGAATACCTTCTCTTCTCATGGGGGCAGCAAAATGCCCTTCACTATCAAGGAGAGAAGGAAGTTGGCTTGTTAGAGACTAGTCACACTTTATGTGCAGAGTTAAGGATCAAGAGAACACAAGGAGGGCTGGAGAGATGATGGCTCAGCAGTTAAGAGCAGTGACTGCTGTTACAGAGGTCCTAAGTTCAGTTCCCAGCACCCACATGATGGCTCACAACCATCTGTAGTGGGTTCTGATGCACTCTTCTGTTGTGTCTGAAGACAGCAATAATGTTCTCACATACATAAATACATCTTTAAAAAGAGAGAGAACACAAGGAAAGGGGGAGCAGATGGGTCAGGATCTGCTGCCTCCTCTCCCTTCCCACTCCTCTCGTTCCTCCTCCTCTCCCTAATGCCCCCCCCTTTCTTGCTTGTTTTTTGTTTTTGTTTTTGGTACAGGGCGTAGCTGTGGCTTGTTGGCCTGGTAACTTCTATACAGCC
>NW_021604626.1:4231318-4246455 GCF_004785775.1 Grammomys surdaster
TTCCTTTCCTTTCCTTTCCTTTCCTTTCCTTTCCTTTCCTTTCCTTTCCTTTCCTTTCCTTTCCTTTCCTTTCCTTTCCTTTCCTTTCCTTTCCTTTCCTTTTCTTTTTTGAGACAAGGTCTCTATTATATGGCTCTGACTGCCCTGGAACTCACTACAGAGACCAGGCTGGCCTCAGATTCACAGAGATCTGTCTGCCTCTGCCTCCTGAGTGCTGGGATTAAAGGGGGCACGCACCACCATGTTTTCTTGTGTTTGCCTCCAGAGTTCCCAAAGCAGGTAGTTACCTCCTCCTGGCAGCACGGCCCCTCCAAGTTGACCTGGAAAGCTGCAGAGTGCCTGGTCACCCCTGCCCCTCCCCCCGAGTTGATGGGAGCATCTGTCATTTGGGCAGTGACACAACCTCAGACTCCAGTCCTGGCTTCCTTCCTCGGTATCTGGCCACCGCCCACATGTCAGGATGCTTGGCTTTGCAATCCACAGTCTTCTAAGCAAAGATCCCAGTAGGGAGTCAAACAAACAAACAAACAAACAAACAAACAAACAGAAAGCCTGGTGTGTCAAACTGCTTTTGTGCTGTGAGGCTAACCCCACAATTCCCAGATCAGAGTCAACCTCACCCCCGAGTCTTGGCCACTTCCAAACTATTTTTAGCAGGTTGCTTACTTAAAGAAACCATTATGTCTGTCTGTGAGGAGCCGTCTTTGTGTCCAACTAGGGAATTTGAGAATAGGCAGTGTGCAGAATGCTATACCTAGAAACGATCCTGAGGCCAAGTGAGATGGCTCAGGAGGTAGAGGCTGGAGGATCCAGAGTTCAAGGGAAGCCTCAATAACATACATAGAGTTGGAAGCTATCAGACCCTGTCTCAAAAAACAAGCAAACAAATCAAAACAAAAAACCAAACAAAAACCCTTGAAAGTTAGAACAGATTATGAATGAATACAGGCAGGTCATGTGATGGACAGGACCTTGCCGTTTCCATGGGCACCGTCCTTGGTAGCCTCTGACTTTTCAGCCCTGCAAGTCAAGCCTTGGGGTCTCTTGGTCTGGACTGAAATCCCAGCGTCAGGGTCTCCTAGTAGACTAGTGACCGGGGCAACTGACCACTCTGCTCCTCCATTTTTCCTTTCTCTTTTTTGCTTTTTTTCTTTTTCCTTGAGGGGGTGATGGTGGCAATCCAGGCAGGAACCAGCAATCCTCCCTTGACCTGCAGAGTTCTCCGGGGCTCACAAGCATCCACCAGTATGTGTTCAACTACTATTTTTTGTTTCCATCATTAGAAAAAAAGAAAAAAGAAAAAAAAAGAAAGAAACAAGAAACAGACTGGCCCATTTACCAGATGATACCATATGTGTCCCAGTGTTATGTGAGTCAGCACAGGTTGAAATAACCAACTCAGTTGACCAGAAATGACTCTGATCTACAGCTGGGGCATAAAACAGAGAGCAGCTGTGTTAAAGCAGCTTGACAGTGTGTATCTGAAACCACTCCTAGGAGTTTAAACCCTTGCTTTTTGATACTTTGTTTCTGTAAGCCTGAGGGTAGGCCCAGGGACCTGACTGCAGTTGTGAGGGTCAGCAGGTGTGGCGCCAAAAAGATGGCTGCCAGTAGATTCTTTCCCTGCAAATATGAGTCTGGGTAAAAAGTTCTGCCGTGGTGACAGGCACTTGTTTTCCCAGTGCTGATGACATAGAAACAGACAGAACCTGGGGATTGCAGACCAGCCAACTTCGCCTCTTAGTGTCTGATCAGTGAGAAAGACCCTATATCAAAGAACAAGAAAACTGTTATAGAGTATTATTCTTGGGGAAATGTGAACAAGTGTTTGTTCACCCCAAATAAGGAACCAACCGCAGACCAAAGGAAGGATACCACCAAAGTCCAACTTGGTGAACCAGTGTGTTTTATTGGGGGTGATTTGCAGGAGTATGGATGGGGAGGGTCACTTACAGGAACAAAAAGGACTCAATGACAGCTGCATTACTTAAAACCCACCCCAATATGGGTGACAGACAGCTCACCAAAACTGGAAACCTGGAGCACACTGCGCAGCCTGCAGGCAGCTCAGCAGATTGAAGAGCATGTCTTCCGTGGAGCTCGGTTGGTTGGTCTGAGTCCTCACTGCTTATATAGGCATGTGAGGGAGGGGCCTAGTGAATTTGGTCAGTTTTAGGGATTTCCTAAAGCTACTGGGTTGTTTACTTCCTGAGTCTCAAGAAGACAAGTATAAGACTATGGCACCAAAATGCAGTTTTGGGGGAAGGGGTTATGACTGATTTTTCGGAGCTCTTCTCTACTTTCTAAGCTTTAGTCAATATCATTTATTATTTTACTTTTACAAGAAAGTGGTGTAACGGTGCTGACGTGGTGGGAAGTGAGCTTTTCAGGATTGATTTTTGAGATCGTGAATGGCAAGTTCCGCAGAGCAGGCATGGCCCACAGTTAGCTCTTCCTTGACGGGAGGCTCAGAATCTGTGGCAATGACCTCTGTCAGAAATGCCCAGTAGCAGCGTTTCAGAGGCCACCATGGTTGACTGGATGTGCGTCAGGAAAGTGGTCGACCTGTGCGCTCAGACATGAGATACGGGCTTAGCTCACAGAGCTTCTCTTTGTTCTGAGTGTTCGCTGTGGGAAGCAGGACTCTGGTGTCTTCAGGACCCCACACGTTCTTCCTCACCTGCCTGCAGCACCCCCTCAGGAAAGGCCAGAATTGTGATGAGCCCAGCCATGTGCTCTCACAGCCAACAGGGGTCCTTGGCCACTGTTATGATTCTGGTCTTAGAGCTGTTCAGGGTTTGTCGTGATGGGGCTTGGGCTTACAACTCCTAATGTGTTTCAGGTTGGTAGTAATATCTGCTGTGAAAATAGTCACTTGAGACTAACAGACACTTGCATTGTGACAGCGTCTGTACATACATGAGGAAGAGTGTGTGTGACCAGATGTCTGCCCCAGGGTATTCCAAGACTTGCTCTCACTTGTCTCTTTGCTGTCTCCCCTCAGAGTCAGATGGAATTCAGCATCTCCTCCTTATCCATCCAGGAGCCCAGCACTGCCACTATGACCAGTGATACCAGGCCCCTGGCCAAGGCTCCTCAGGGCACACAGGGTTCCAAACCTGCCCAGGGCAGCAGATCCTCTAGCCTGGATACCCTGGGACCATCTCGAAAAGAGGAGGAAGCATCGTTCTGGAAGATCAATGCTGAGCGCTCTCGGGAGGGGCCTGAGGCTGAGTTCCAGTCCCTGACACCCAGCCAGATCAAGTCCATGGAGAAGGGGGAAAAGGTTCTGCCAGCCTGCTACCGCCAGGAGCCCACCACAAAAGACAGGGAGGCCAAGCCTGTGCCACAGGAACAGCAAACCCTCCCCAGTATGAATGCAGAGCAGGAGGTACCCCAGCCGGTGCAAGCCCCTGCCAGCTTGCTGCCCAAGGCTACTACCCACACTGTGTCCCCAGAGAAGCTACCGCCTCCTGCTGCCCAGCAGGATGAAGACGATGATGACGCCCTGTTCTCAGAGCCCACACTTTCGCAGGTGAGTGATGTCGCCAAGTTCACCTCAGAAGGGTTGTTGGGGATGTTCTTTCATGGATGACCGAGGGGAGCCCACGGGATGGGACAGCACCGATGTCCCCATGGTCTCCTTCCCCTCCTCTGAGTTCAATTTCCAGAGCCCATGTTAAGAAGAAAAATCTGGGCATGGTGCAATGCTTATAACCCCAATACTGGGGAGCTGGAGACAGGTAGATCCTTGTGCTAGCTGGCCAGACAGCTTAGCCTATTTGGTTAGTTCTAGGAGAAAGATAGGTGTTGGACCATAATGGCTCAGAGACACAAGGGGAAGAGTTGAGACAGCTTTAACTCCAGAAACCTCAACGACAGGATGGCAGGAGTTGGCTATCTCCCCTCCTCCCAACCTGGTGCCAGAAAGCCGCTCCCCCATCATCAACCCTAGTAAGAATTTACTCCCCTGACAGTTATCAGGCTCCATTTCTTGTTTGACCTTATAAGGTCCCCCCCTAACCCCAACCCCTGAGTATGTAGGTGAAGCATCTTCCCACACCCCTGTCCTAGCCTATTATATGGGTCCCCCCAAACCTTGTCCTTAGCGACCCTGGCCACCTTCCCAGTGGCATAAATACCCCCTTCCCCCCGACCCCTCGCCACTAAACTGAGCCAGTTTCTCTGAAGCTGTTCCAGGGTGTGTGTTCTTTGCCTGCACACTCACCACCAATCAAGACCCTACGTGCACACACCTGTCCCTGCTAAGCTTATCTCCCTCCAATCCAGCCCGGTGCACAGTATGCCTAGCTACCCCAAGGGAGAAGAGGACACTGGCTGGCAGATAGATGTGTCTCTCCACTTTATAATGCTATTCAGAAGCAGGAGGGCGCTTGTAGAGAACCAGGTTGTTCTTTGCTTCTGGAAATGGCACACAGAGCTCCCTGGACTCTGAGGGCTTGGCATTGGCTGTGACACAGTGTCACTTGCTCTGGATTTTGTGCAGCTTTCCGGTCTGTAGCACTGAGGTAAATTGAGGTCAGGGGCCCCTGAGGCAGAAGTAGCTTCTTTCATCTGGGTCATTATAAATGAAGTGCTGTCTTTAGGTTGTGTGTGGCTGAAACAGAGGCCTGCATCTTATTTTGTCTCCCATGTCCCTCTGCAGATCAGCTCAAGTAACGTCCTCTTGAAGACAGGCTTTGATTTTCTGGACAACTGGTAAATGGTGCTACCCAGAAACACAACCAGGAGCCCCCAGCGTGGCCCACCGTGGTGTTCAGAGGAGAAAGCAGCACTGCCTGCGTATTTTCCTGTTTTCTCTACTCTTTTCTTAGTCTTTTGGAAACTAGGAAATGTTGCCAGGTTTTCCCTGTTTTTGGTAAAACCAAATAGATAAATATACTATTTTCAATGATTTGATAACAAGTTTTACACTTGGGATTTTTAAACACTAGGAATCCAGTAAGCTTTGTAAATAAAACTTCTGTTCCCAGCTCCATCCTACCTTCCCTCCAGCAAGGTTCCCTGACCAAGTCACAAAACGCAAAAAGCGATTCTTTCTCCTCTCTTTGAGGACTCCCTGGATGGATATGGGCTGTTGCCTGTCACTGTGGAAGATTCATCCTTAAAAACTGTGCTCACCTGGTACTCTTCCTTTGCGGAAGCCAGGTTTGGCATTATCTGTCCTTCCCCTACCAAACTCATAGGAAACACTGCGGGTAGGTGGCAGGTGCCCTCTGAGCTGTCCTGGTGACTTACTCAGAGCTCTCTCTGATCGCTGTCTAAAAGCAGCTGCCCGTTATATCAGATTCTCCTTGTATATAGAGCTGTAGCAGGTTCCTTGGCTCGGTGGGAATTTCCTTCAGGAAGTTATTAAAACAGGGTGGTGACAGCTGCGCTGGACATCAGGGCTCTTCTGATTCACTAAGGTTGAACCTTCCAGAATGAGGCTTCCAGGCCTGAGCATCCTTTACCCCAGTCTGGCCGGGCTGTCTTATGCTGGACACTCCTCCAGACCTGACCACATTTCAAGTGCAAGAGGCTTTCCTGATAGTTCCGGAAGCTTCCCCTTGCATCCCCGAGAGCTCACAGCAGCAAGGCAGAGTGAGGAGCTTGTGCCTCACCCGGAATTTGCTGCCCTCTGTCCTCACCACCCTGCCATGGCCCCTGGACCCCATACACCTTCAGGATGCCAAGCAGATCTGTGAGCTCAGGGTGGCATGGTCTACCCTTTGCTACCACTCCGTTCTCCTCACCTGAAGCCTTAATCTCCACGAGCCCTCCTCCCAGCGCCTGGTTTCATTACTGAAAGTGTAGCCTCCTTAATGTCTGAAGTAGCTTCTGGAATGTTTTATTTAGCTCCAAGGTAAAGCACATGGCAACTCCCCAGCCATTATCCCCTCGCCTAAGAAGACATGCCAAAGCTGTACTTAGCCAATATTGATGTGATACCTGCCAATTAGCTTTTGTCCTGAACCTCCCTCGGTCCCCGGTGCTCCAGGTTTGCCTTCCTCCAGCAACTTTTGAGGAGTCATCTTTCCGCACTGTTTGTAGGGGAATTGATACTGAGGAAGATTTGAAGCTTGTGCAACAATGTTTCCCTTCCCCATGAGTCTATGCTCCCATAGCACTGCTGTAGCAGGAGGAGACTCTCGGCTGAGTGTAGACAACCTCTGTGACTGGCCCCATGGGTGACTCTCACAGTGGTGTTTGCAAGGAGTCCTCTGAAGAGCAGGTGGAAGTCACGGATAGGGACTCCAGGAAGGCTCCTAAAGGACCCGCCTGACCTGGGGGTTGTCCTTGTACCTGGGCAGAGTCCACACCACGCTGGCTTCTTGGTCTCCCCCAGGGACTATGTGGCAGTGACCAGGAAATCAGAACTGTATTTTCCGTTTTTCCTTCCTCCATACATCCTGATGAAGTACATTCATTTTTCTTCTCTGAAGCACATTCTTTGGCCGAAGCTAGTGTATGATGCTGTACTCCACCACATGCCCACACTTAGCTCCTGGGAGGCAGCTCCAGGGCTCCGTGTCTTGCTCTTGGTGGCTGTGTCCAACAGAAGCTCTCAGGAACCCAGGCTCTGCGTGTCTGGTTTGTCCCTGAATCCCAGCCCTCTGGGTTGGATCCGATCCTGTCAGGAGCAGTGGAGTCTGCCTCCTGGCCAGGTGCACTCCTCATGCCAGTGTGGGAGTGGCCTTCCATTCTTCACTCTGCCCTCTCCTTTGATACATACTTTCGAAATCGTAAATTCTTACTGACAGCTTGTAATTTGGTCCTATTTTATACTCAAGCCTTTAATAAAGCCATTTTAAAAATGAGAGTCAGGTCTGTTTCATTTTCTGCTGTGTTCGGGAAGAGAATCAGAGTGCTGGCAGTTTAATGCCAAGTTCTGTTTCCTAAGAAGATGCAAAGAAATATTTGCTCACCCTAGACAGGTCACTAGTAGACCAAAGAGAGGAGTCTATCCAATTGTACTTAGTGAGCCAGTGAGTGTATGGATGACTAACCAAAGTGGGCTGCAACCAGGAGGTCCCTTCTCAATATGGTGGATTATCTTGGACCTCCATCACTGAGAAGTCCCCAAGTCAACCTCTCCCTCTATATTCTAGCTCTACCCACGCTCACATGCATCAGGAGGGAGTGACACTGGAACCTCAGTTTGGCCCTTTGACATGACCTCATATCTAGAGGTCATGTGTTCTAGACCTGTGGGTCATGGTCTGCACACAGCAACCTTGGTATGTGTCAGGTCTGGAGGAGATGGTTCCACTACAACATGCAGTAAAGAGACTCACACCGGTGGGAGGCAGCCTGCCAGAGTCAACACCATCCCTTCTTCAGTGGGTGGAGGTGATGACCCAGTGTATCTGCCCCACAGATGACTCTGTCCTAGAAATGTAACCAGAACACCAGACTTCACGCTGCCCCTCACCACAGATCCCTGCGGGCAGAGGCGGGGATGAATCTTGAAGCTGAGTTTTGTCCCGAGAGCCAGGGATCCCAGAAGGCAGTGTGCCAGCAGGCTTTGGAGGGGCTGAGACCATCAATTGTTGAGTTTCACCTGTTGGTCAGGTGGTCAGCCACGGCTCTGAGGCTCACGTGAGGAAGCTTCTCTCATTGTATCTCCTGCACTTGGTCCTAATTATTGTCTCTGTGCAAACGCTACTGGGATCGCACACTCCCACAGCCGATGAGCCTTGCTTTCCTCTTAAGGCTGCACTCGGGGTGAACGCAGAGAAGCAAACCATGCACGAGCAGTGTGCACACACTGAGCTATCGGCAGTGTATAGATACACATTGCCTCTTACCGTATGAGAACAAATGTGTCCCCATCTGTCACTGTGCCCTTTCAGGGGGAACATAGGGCCCTCAGATGACAGGAGCTAGAGACAGACTTCCCAAAGAGAGTGCACTGACCCCAGAACAGATGCTGAATTCCTCCATGCCCCCTGCCGAGTGAGTACAGTTGCGGTGAATTTTTGTTTTGGAGTGGAAGAAATTCAATATCTAACCTAGTTCATTAGTCTGATCCTGCTTGTCGGCGCGTGACAAATTGCCTAGTGCAGATGGGGACATTCCAGATGTCATTTGTTTTTTTTTTTTAAAACAAAGTTTCTCTGTGTAGAAACAGTCTGTCATGGAGCTTCATCTATAGACCAGGCTAGACTATATAGAGCCTTCAGCTCAAGAGATCCACCTGACCTCTGCCTCCCAAGTGCCAAGCTTAAGGGTGTGTACCATTGCTGGCTGGCCAGATGTCACTTTTCAAATAAACTTTCATCGATGCAAAATACAGCTTTTACCTTAAATGGAATAAGATAGCCCTCTCTTCTACCTCCAGGGTCCTGCCTACCTCCCACTAGGTCTTGTCAGCTTTACCTCTCTGATCCCGTTTCAGACCCTACTGTCTGCCTGCCTTCTGTAAGCCTCCTTGGCTGCAGGCTCCCTGCATGGGTTGCCTCTCCTGCCATCCTGTTCTCTGGTTCTCAAGCAAGGACTCTCTAGAGGGATATCAGGTTCCACCCTCAAACTGCCCCTCCAAGCCTACTGGCTCTTCCTGAGAAAGTGCTCGTGCCTTGAAGCCATGGGGAACAGGTACAGTATAGAGATGCCCCACCCGACCCTTGGGCAGCTGGAGGGGCTCATGGGAGAGTGTGGTCTTCTGCCCCTGGACTCCAGCTCTGCCTGGTTTTCTTGCTTGTCACAAACTTCTGAGATAGCAAGGCTTCGTGGCTCCCCAGAAGCAAGCCGAGCTGTCCGTCTCTCTGGGAACCATAGTGTCAGCCTCCCCTGCATCGAAGCAGCCAGAGCTGACTTGGCATTCTGTGATCAATGCAGTCCATGGGTCTGTGTTTCTGGAATGCTTGCTTCCTCTTCCCTTTGGATCAGTGAGCTGGCTCTTGAGATCTGGCCCTGTCGCTCTGAACTGCCACTTGGGAGAGTATGTCATCCCATGAACCTTCTGCTTTCTGGAACCTCAGCGCTCACTAAGGTCCTCTTCAGGCCCTGGGTTATATCCTCACTGGGTGACATGTGAGTTATTCAATGGCCCATAGAAGAGTTTTGGTTTCAAGTACTGCTTCTCTGTAAGTCACCTGGGCAACACTCAGCTTCCCTTCCCTGGGCTCCTTACCTGTGGTCTGAAACAGAAGCTCTGTCATCCTATGAATCTCCTGCTTTCTGGAATCTCAAAGCTCACCAAAGCCCTCTTCAGGCCCTGGGTTATATGCTCACTGGGTGACATGTGAGTTATTCAATGACGTGACAGGGATAACAAGCAGAGAAATGAAACTAAGAGGCAAGCACAGGGACAATACACACCAGGACTCATGACAACATGAGTGGCCTGGCATTGAGGCATCCTGACATCAGGTTCCCTGGAGCCCTTCTTGCCTTGGGACTCTGTGACCCCCATGCTGCTACCCTTCAGAGTCACGTACAGCATCGCTGCAGCAAGCCTTTCACAGCCAACAACGCAAGTGAGAAACACAGATTGCTGTTGAGGACATAGCCGGACAAAACTCGCCAGGACCCTGTCACCAGCCAGCTGGGTCTCTTCTCGGCAAATTGCGCTCAGCCTCCAAACATCACTGGTGACTCACACATCTATTTTTGAATTTTCTAGATTGGATTTTTAACCCAAAGCAACTGGCAGCAGTATCTGTTCTAGGTTTAGAATGACCAAGTCATGTTATACGTCAAGGTTGCCCTCTGGTTATGATAAGAAGCCCCTTTGCCTGTTCATCCACTGGAATGTGAGCTCCTTGGGCCGAGGTCTCAAAAGGTGTTCCACATGGTACCTCTTTGCAGGATTGTTGAAGGCTCTCAGGAGTTCCCATCATCCTCCTGTGTGGTAGAGATTTGTCGGGCCATGGCCACAGCAGGAGATGGGAAGGGTAGGAAGGAAGTGTCTCCACTTCCATTCGAGGAGTACAGAGGTACCTGGGCTCCTCTGGTTCACATGGATGCTCAGAGCAGTGTGGTGTGTGATGGAGAGGCAAGACACCACTCCTAAAAAGGTGTTAGGACATGAGAGTCCCACTCAGAGGGGTGGAGTCCATAGCGGAGGAAAATGCCTTTCTGTGTTCCCCTCTCGACCCAGCTCTGGTGGTTCAGTTTAAACTGAAAAATGCTCTACTGTTTACTTTGGAACCTCCTAGGGACCAGTCAGCCTGTGTAAGACTCGATGTCCATCAAGGGTGAAGCATGCTGTTCTCTATGGTGGAAGCCACAGCTGCTAGCTCGCCTGCTGCATCCAGGCCTCAGCGGACCCTGAGCTGCCTCCCCCTGGAAGCTGAGTGTGTATTGAAATGGGCAGGGTGAGGTCAGGCCTGGCTAGGCTCTTGGCGGGAGAAGTGGAGTGGAACACAGTCCCTACAGGGCAGAATCACCAGGTCACTAGACCCAGAAGACTCTGCATGAGGCAAGCAACAGAAGCAGTGTGCTGAGAAAGGACTCATCAGAATTGGGGTTTGAGGGCTGGTCCTGACCAGCAGATGATCAGTCCATTCTCTGCAGCTCAAGGGACAGGGGCAGGCAGGGTCACCTGCAACCCTCAGGGGTGTCAGAGAACCTGAGTTCAAATGAAAGGGCCTGTGAGTTCTTGCCTGTCACAGTTCCCAGAGGATGGGACCCAATTCTCACAGGGTTTCTTTACTGGTTCTGGCAAGAGTGCAGATATTTCACAGAGACACTTGTGTCCCCCCACCCCTACCCTTTGTCTATCGGACTATTGAAACAATGGGTGTCAAAGAATTGGAATTAACCCCAAGAGTCAGGATGCTGAGCAGAGGGAAAAACTGAACCCCGGTGTTAGTCAGAGCTGGAGCTTTTCTCTCAGACAGATTTCACACCGTTCTGATAAACTGTCAGATCACCTTGCAAGAAGAGACTGGAGCTGAGACTATCCGGGGTGGGTCAGTGACGAGCTGGACCACACCTTGATCAAGACGACTTAGCTCTTGCACTGGCTTTAAACCTAAACCTCACATTAGTTTTCCAAAGATAGACCTGGCCGCTGGAACTCTTTATTTGTTCCTCTTCCAACATGGCCAATGGTGATTAAATTCAGATGCTTTTCACTATGACTTGCCTGTGTCGCTGGCAACGGAGGATGGTAGCAGATCCTGTCTTTTAGGCCTGCTAAACCTAGTAACAGAGTTAAGTAAGGAGGACCCAGAATTACAAGGGCTCCACCCTCAGAGGATGATGCCAACTCACCCAGCGTGGGAAGCTGAATTTCCTGGCCTCAAACAGCCTGTGCCTGAATTTCTGCCATGTCCTGAAGAGCAGAGAAAGAGAAGCTTTTGTAGGGAAAAACAACAAACCACCCCTAAGTATCTAGGAGCCAGCGGCACCAGGGGTAAACCCTCTACTGTTGGTGGCCTTTTTCTCCCCCAGTAAATAACAAGGCCCCGGGCTTTGGGCAGCAGTCACCTCTTGGTGTCAAAACTGGGCCAGATGCACCTAGAAACAGGAGGTTGTACATGCCATGCCAGCTGGCTCTGCTCAGAGATCCCCGAAGCCAGAGATGATTGTAATGGGGTGTCATGTCTGGTCCAGCGGCTCGGGGAGCGCACAGTACTTTGTAGGCACATGGGTTATACAGCTGGACCTCCCTGGCTTGCTTTCCTCTTGGCTGTGATGCAGGACAGGCAGGGTGAACACGGTTCTGTCCTTAACCACGTCAAAGGTCCATGTGGAAACAGGCAGGCCTGTGACCTAGAACTTGAGAAGGCTTGTGACAGCCAGGCCCTGGGTATCATCCGCAAAGACAGATCAAAACTGTTATGGGAATTGTCAAGGTCAATCAATCTGTGCCCTGGCAGCCCTAATAAGCCAGCTCAGCCTCTGGTCCTCAATAGACCAATTAAACAGACACATAATAACAAGAAATGGGCTTGGAGAGCTGACTTAGTGAGCCAGAGTATTTATTTTGCAAGCCTGAAGATCTGAGACTCAAGGCAATAATGTAACTTACCTGGCAGAAAAGACATCAGCTGGAGGGGAACTCATCTCCCAGAAAGAAATTTCATACAGTTCTAACGACTATCAGACCACCTTACAGAATGAGATTGATATCTAGACCATGGTGGGTCGGTGGTGGGCAGGACTATCTCAATGTGCATGTCCTTGAACCTCTGTTTAAACTTTGATCTCACTTCAAGACCATGAAGTTGGACTCGGGGGGATGGGGCTCGCTGGGTCTCTCTGTCTCTGTTCCCAGTGTGGCCACATCCAATACTCTTTTCTTCCCTACTTCCCACTTTTGGCTCCTTTAACTGGTTTGTGAGGATGGGTGGTCAGATCTAACTTGGGGGCACTGGTTGTGACCTTCAAGTTGGATAACAATAATACAGAGATTGATAGAAGATACTTGGTACCCTATTCTGACCTCTACACATTCACACACAGACACACGCACTCCCCACGCCCACACATACATATCACACGCACTAGTGAAGAGCAGAGAAAGATTTCTCATGGTGGCCACAGTGGAGAGTCCTGACATGAAGCTTGAGTTTGGGTAGCTTTTTCCTGGTTGGTTTCTGCAGCACTGGGCACCAAGTGTTGGGTCTAGAGCACACCAGGCCAAGTGTTCTACAGCTGAGCTGTGTTTCCAGAACTCTTTTTATTTCTAACTTCGATACAAGGTCTGTAGACAGAAATATTAAAAATCCTGACATGCGGTTTCTTCCCCGCCTTAGATCCTTGAGTCCCGGATAAAAAGCACACACACAGCCTTTATATTTTTAAATATGCCTCAGGCAGCACAACAGCTGGGCGACTGCCTACCTTCCACGCTGTTAGAATCTGCCTTCCTATCGATAACCCGAGTTATTACTTACTGGGTTTCATCTCAGATGCTATTAGCTCCAACTGGCCAGCCCACCTGGCCACGGTTTTATGACTCAGCTAAACCATGGCGGCCCTCCTTTCTCCTATCCTGCACATTCTTCCATGGTAGCTTCTCTCTGCTTCTCCAAAACCCACCATACCTTAACCCCACCTATGTCTCTTCTGCCCAGCTATTTGCTATGGGCATCTTTATTCGCCAATCAGAATTAACTTGGGAGCAGGGTCCCAGGGGCTAGCAGACTCCAGATCTAGGGGTCCACACTTAGCATCAGAATACAAGCAGCATTACAAGTGGGGCCAACCCACTACATTTCCCCCTTTAAGATGCCAGGCTGGCTTTGAGTTAGTGATCCCCTACTAGTCTCCTAAGTAGCTGGAATGACAGGCTGGTGTCACCAGGCCAGGCTCCCTCCAGACTTCTTGTTAAGGGGAGAGGAGATCCAAGCCACAGAATATGTTAAGAAATAGAGAAAGGCTGGGGTCTGGAATTGGGTGGGAAGAAGTGGGAATTGTGAGATCCCTGCCACGGACCTCATTATGGGATACTTCCAGAACTGCAGGCCAGTGAGCCTCTTCCCAGGCTGAGGCCAAGCCACCTTTCCCAGGCTGAGGCCAAGCCACCTTAGACAGGCAGTTTCCCTGCTACACTTAAGCTATCCTGTTCTCACCCACCCAGAGCCAGCTCTTCACTGGCTTCCAACAGGATTCCTCCTGGATTGCCATTGTGGACAAGAGGTGTGAGTTTTGTATCCTACTCTCAAGCTATGAGATAATACCCTTCAACCATCTGGAGCCTTGCAGGCCATAGTTCCCTGGAGCAGGTGAGTCAGAGGATCTTCTAGGATGGCCCAGAACTTGTCACGCTGGCCAGGAACTCCACACACTATTGATACACACAGCCTGCTCTGGCTTGTTAAGCCATCAATCTTTTCTCCCTGCCCCAACCCCTCCCGTTTTTTGTCACCCTGGCTTTCTCCAGATAAACTGAAACAATAGTATCTTCTATTCAGACAATGTATCCATTTCTATTGCTTCAAAACACTTTACAAAACACCGCCAGAATCCCACAACAAGAAACAAGCAAGCATATTGAGCTCACTGTCCCTGGGTCAGGGGCTCAGGATCATAACAAGACTCTTTTGAGTCTTCCAAGTGGCTCATGTGTCCAATCAGCTGGCATGGAGCATCAATGACTAGCTGTATGCCTCTCCTGTTCCCTGGGGAAGGAGGGTCAACTGGGTAAGCAGGTTCTCATGGCAGTGTCCAAGGAGAACAAGGCCACCTCCATCTTCCACTGGGTCCCACTGGCTGGTCCCAGAGCCAAAACGGGGCTACTCTAACATAGTTGGAAGCTCCAGGAACTGGCAGGTAAGGAGTGGAACTGTGTGCACAGCCCCAGGGAGAAGCAGTCCCAGGTAGAAGGTCCTAGCATAGCCTCGTATCAAGCACCACTCCCTTCAAACCCACCATGCTATAGCTCCCAGAGCCAGTTAGGACCTCCCAGTCATGTAGTTATCAACCAGACAATTTGTTTTTAATCCTATTTGGTTTCTCTCTGGGCCTTGGCAACTGGCCATTCAGTTCCCTGTCTGTGGCCTTAGGTAAGTTTTTTCCCTAGAGATCGGAAGACTCAAGCTCAAGACTAGGGACAAGCTGGGTTGAGGGGGTGCATTTTACCCTGGAAGCTGGGAAAGATAACCTTGTACTTGGATTCAAATAGACGAAGGTTCTAATGTCTTCCTTCCACTCCAACCAGACCACAGGCCTTGTGAGCCTTCTCCTTCATCTCAGCCAGCTCCTTATTTTATCTAATCCCACTGACCATTTTTATTTTTAAAACTAAATTATTTTTATTTTATGTGTGTATTTTGACGACATGTATGTCCACACACCATGCCGTTGCAGTGCCCAAGAAGGCCAGAAGAGGGCGTCAGATTCTCTGAAACTGAAATTCCAGACAGTTTGCTAGCTGTCATGTGGATGCTGGGAACAGAACCCAGGTTTTCTGAAAGAGCAGCCAGTGCTATTAAAATTTTTATCACATTTATCAAATATCTCCATCCTGCTGGGTTTGATGACATCAGCTACTCAGGAGACTGAAGTAGGAGGATTCAAATTTCAAGGCCAGAGTGAGTTCAAGACCAGCCTGCACAACCATCTCATCATGGAAACTGAAAAGAGGGCTGTGGATATAGGACCGTGGCAGAGTCCACGCCTAGTATATGTGACATACACACACATAGACACATACACACAGACATAGACACATGCACACA
>NW_021604626.1:4246465-4256438 GCF_004785775.1 Grammomys surdaster
ACACACAGACATAGACACATGCACACATATACACACACATAGACACACATACACACATACACACAGACACATACATAGACACATATACACACATACACACACATACACACATACACACACATACATAGACACATATACACACATACACACATACACACAGACATAGACACATGCACACATATACACAGACACATACATACAGACAGACACAGACACATATATACACACATACACAGACACACACACATACATATACACACATGCACACATGAGAGAGATAGAGACAGAGAGACAGAGACACACACACACACAAAGACACACACACAGGGTGGGGGGGGTGTCTTTTGATAAAGGTAAGAAAAAAAATGACAAAATGTGCCAAAGTTGAAGAACCTAGGTGGTGGAGTCTTAATAAAATCCCCCCTGAGGAGGTTGTGGCTTAGCAGTGTGACACTTCCTAGGTACTGGTCTCTTTGAGGCCCCATTCCATTAGATTTCCCGGTTCACACTCCCTGTCTGTGAAAGCTTGGCTTTTCAGAGGGTTACCTGAATTGCTTGACTCCCGTGTCCATCTGTCTGGAAGCTCACCCAATGATGTTTGGTAATGAACCAGCTCTGATCAGTTCACCCAGTCCCTGAGCATAGCCATTTCTCAGGTCTGATGGTCTTGATCAGCTGTCCTTGTCCAGTCCCTGACGACTGTTCTCTCCTTTCTCGACTAAATCTGGCTCACTGTAAACTCTTTCCCCCAAAAGATAGAGTCCTGGGCAAGCAGCCCCCGTCTGGACCTTTCCTTAGGGAGCTTGTCCCTGGCAGAGCTGCTTCGCTTCCTCTGCCCCTCTGTAAGGAAACTCCCCTCCTTGCTCCGTTTCACTGGGCATTCACAATTCTAAAATGTCCCACCGAAATAGCTAATCATTCTTCAGTGTTCCAGAATCCCGAAAAGCTGGTGACCTTTGTAACAAACACCCCTCCCTATTCTTCAGTTCTATACAACAACTCATGCAAAACTCGCAAACTGTGGTGAAGTTTAACTCATGGAAAAGTAACACAGGGCCACAGGATGGGTTGGTGGGTAAAAACATCCACTGCCAAGCCTGAAGACATGAGTTCTATCCCAAGGGCCCACATGGTAGAAGTTGAGAACTGTATCTCACAGATTCTGATTCCTACACAAGGTATATGCATGTACATAAACAAGAAATAAATGCATAAATCAAGTAAGTAAATGAGCATAATTTTAAGATTTATTTATTTTATGTGAATGTTTTGCCTGTGTGTATGTCTGTGTACCATGTGTATTCCTGGTGCCCAAAATGGCCCCAAGCAGGTGTCAGCTCCTTCAGAGATGGTTGTAAAGTGAACTCTGGTCCTCTACAAGAGCAGGAAGTGCTCTTAGCCATTGAGCCATCTCTCCAGGCCCATAAATAAATGCACTTTAAAAAAAAAAGGAAAGAAAAGAAAAAGAAAAGCAATATGTTGGATTTCAGAACGTCAAGGAACTAGACACGAGAAGTCAAAGCCAATTGCAGTGTCCCAGCTAAAGTGTGATGAGGAGGGGTGCATGCCTTAAAAGCTCGCTCCCCAAGATAAAGCTCTGAGGTCAACAGTCCATCTACTTTCCCAGGATGCTGGTCTTTGAATCACCCTGACTCTATTTCCCATTCCTCTCCCCTCCTGTATCCCGTCTCTCAAGCTTTGAGCAGCCAGCTGGTTATTAGTCTGGCAATATCCCTGTTTCAAGAGTTCCCAGACTTACAGAGGAACGACATAAAACCCTGGTTAGTTTTCGTCTAGTTACATTCTTGTCTAGACAGTTAAGCTATGAGGAGAGGAAGCAGGACAGACCAAGAGATGAGTGGCCCATCCTTTCCTCTTCTGTTGGAGGGCGGTGCCAACTCTATACCCTTGGTGAGGGACCTTCGGGCCTTTCCACAGCCTCACACGGAGAGGCAGGAAGAGCCTGGGCTTCCTTCTAGCCCTGGCACAGTGTTTTCTAGGATATGATCTCATTTGTCTGGTGAAAGGCTTTTTCTCAAAATGCACATTTCATTTTCCATTATTTAATGGACACGTGGTACCCTAGCTTCCTTCTGAATGAGTTCACTCCGTGTGAGCGTATAGATCGTCCCGGGTCATGTGTGCGCGCCAATAAATCTCTACACACTCCTTTCGGCACAATGGTAATGAAAATACAACGAACCACATGTGTCTGGGTTTGATTTAGCTCAGGAAAACTTTTAGTTTAGAAAACAAAAGTCTTATAAATAAGGATCCAGGAGGGAGGCTGTGCACTGACAGCTGTGTGTCTCCCCTTCTGAGTAGAGTCTGGCATTAGCAATCTCAGGGCACAAAAGCATGGCACAGGAAGGATGGAGCTCAGCTAGGAGAGAAGGTAAAGGAATATCTGTCCTTGGCACTTGTTAAAGACGGCCTAGCAGACTACTGGGAAACCAGGCTTTGCTGTAGGGACTGTGCTGTGGGGTATTACCTCAGAGAGGACCTTGAGCTCCTCTCCAAATTTGAAGAAGGAAAAGTGAGAGTTGACAGCCCAGGGGTAGAGCGGGGTGGATGGTCAGGACTTGGAAAATGACTGAGAGGAAATATCAGCAGGAAGGGGCTTTCTAGCTGAAGTAAGCCAGCAGGCTGGAGGGGACAGATGTCATCTAGGGGACAGGAGAGGAGGAACTCGATCTGAAATGCCTGTGGAAGGGTTCATGCTGAACAGACTGAGCAGCCTGGAGGCCCAATATCAGAGGCCTCACTCTGAAGAGCCAATTCTCAGCCTTCCTTCACTCCCTGCTCCCATGGCGATGTTCTCTATAAAACCTCTCCTTGCTTTGCCAGTGGCAGAGCTATGAGGCTCTGCCATCAAGTGGCCGGGAGGGAGGGAGGTCCGAAGATCCATGGAGGGGGCTCCTTCTTCCCATCCACCTCCTGTCTGTGCGCTAGTCTTTAGAACACTGCTCGAACTATTTCCCTTCCAGTTGAGCCCACCTACATCTGTAGCAGAGGCTAGCCTGCAGCTTTCTCAGCCCTCAAATCTTCGGCTTAAAGACATCTCTTTTAGAGGCGCTCAGTCTACAGCTCCAACTTGAACAGTGCTTGCCCTCAGTCTTCCCAGCAGTAAATACATCAGGCTCTTTGGTCATCCCTTGGCTGCAGCCCTCTGTGCACCGATTCCATTTACAGATCCTAAGAGGGCAGAAGAGGCAACCACAAGACCTGCCTTCCCATACGTCACAGGAAGCAGTGAGGGATCTATAAACTACAGTATGTTGATAGCCTGTTCCCTGCGAGGGCCTGTCAATCAGAGAGAAGCCCCGGGAGAAAATGAGAGAGCAGAGAAAAGCCCTCTTTTCTGACCTGACAGTGAGACAGCATGGCATCTGAGCAGAGGCGGGACTGGTCTGGATTCTAGGAACCCAGCAAAGGCAGTTTCCATTTATCTGTATGTAGCAGGAAGTGCAGACGAGTGAGGGGCAGCATTTCTAATAAAGTAACAGAAATAAACTTAGGAGAGACAGAGCATCTAGTAGGCCTAGCAATGGTCTCTAATGGCCTTCAGGCTCTGATCCCAGAACACCAAAAATACTGTATTGCCTAAAAAGAGAAATTAAAAAGTACAGATCTTTAGGGCAAAAGGTGTAGCTCAGTTGTCGGGAGAGCTTGATTTGAGTGTGCAAAGCCCTGGGTTTGAGCCCCACACCATGGAACCCAGGCTCGGGAATATTTGTCTGTGATCCTAGCTGATTTGAGTGTGCAAAGCCCTGGGTTTAAGCCCCACACCGTGGAACCCAGGCTCAGGAATATTTGTCTGTGATTCTAGCACTTAGAAGTTAGTGGGGAGAGGATCAGAACTTCAAGGTCATTGTCAACTATGTAGCAAGTTCCAGATTGGTTACAAAAGTCTGTCTCAAGAGAGAGATGGGGAGGCCCGAGGAGACCCAAATTCTGTTCCCAGCATCCCAGTGATGGTTCATAGATACCTGTAACTTTGGTCCTAGAGGCTCTAACGTCCTCCTCTCATCTCCAAGACCTCCTGTATTCACTCAGGAGCACATTCATACACACAATTAAAAAACTAAATATATATTTTTTAAAAGATTAGAGACCTTAACCCTATCACGTTATACTGGATTTTTCTGTGTGGGCCCAGCAATGAGAAAATGAACCCAAAAGTAGACTCTGTGGTAGTCCCAGGTGACAAAACCTAAACTCAAGATGGAGAGTTCTGGTTTCCAGTAACCTGTGTCCTTGAAGAGTCAGAGAATATTTATGGGGACAAGGAAATATTTAGCAACCAAGGTAAGTTTCAGTCAATAAAAACGCCTACTCATGCAGAGAAAGCAGGAAGACACAGCCTATAGTGAGGGGAAATCAATCATTAGAACTGACCCAAAGCATGGATTAAGAGACAAGGATATAAAAAGGGGTTTCTACAGGGTCCCCTGTGCTCACAAAGCCGGAGGGAAGATGGAACGGAGACAGGGAAAGTTAAGCTGAACCTGGAACCATGGAAACTACAGGGCTGAGAAAATGAGCAAGACAGAATGAGAGGCGGATGAATAAATTACAGAAAAGTTACATAGTAGAACACTGAAGAAAAAAAAAAAAACAAGTGAGGGCTGCTCAGCTGTTAAGAGCACTTGCTGCTTTTGCAGAGGACCCAGGTTCAATTCCCAGCACTCACATGGCTGCTGGCAACCATCTGCAAATTCAGTTCTAGGAGATCCAAAGCCCTCTTCTGACCTCTGCAGGCAGTGATCACATGTAAACATCCATCAACTCAGGCCAAACACAACACGTAAAATAAAATAAAATAAAATAAAATAAAATAAAATAAAATAAAATTGCAATAAGCTAGCTAATATATCAAGCACTTTTATGTATCTGTGCACCAGAATTGCCTAAAGCAGAAATGGAGAAATAAAAGAAAAATGCTTGAAAGAAGTAACAATTTTAATAAATCCCATAAGTTAAGAGGGTGAGGGGGGGAAGGAACATGCAGGTACAGACAGACAGGAGTATATCGATCATACTGCAACAAAGTAGCGAAGTCTCAGGAAGTCCTGCTCGCAAGGAAACATTGCTCACAACAGAACACAAGGATTACAACAGATTTCTCATCAGAATTGTGAGCCACAAGAAAATGGGGCAATGCCTTTAATCGACTGAAAGAAGAAAAGAACCATCTAGAAGCAATGCCTTGTATTTAATTGTGGTTTCAATGTGCCCCCAAGGTTTCCTGTGTTGAATTTAATCCTTACTACAAAGTATTAAGAAGGTGGAGATGAAGGTTCTGGGAAGATGGCTCAGTGATAAAGTGCTTGCCATGCAAGCCTGAGGCCCTAAGTTCGATCCCCAGCGCATACACAAAAAGCTATAATCCTGGCACTTGGGGGCAGAGCCAAGTGGATTTGAGTGTTCATTGGCTGGTCAACCTAGCTCCAAATGAAAAGCTCCAAATTTAGTGAGAGATTCTGACTCAAAAACTAAGGAGGAGAGCTTAAGGCAGAGGTGTTCAGTGTGACTCCACAGGGTGACGGGGGACACACTCCTCTCCTGTGGTGTTCAGACAAGGAGTGCAGAAGCCCAGACACTGGAGAAGAACAGCAGAATAGTGACTGAAGCTATAGGACCCTTAACCAGGAATGTAAAGGCTGAGAGGAGTACCCAGTATGCCCGGGCAAAGACAGACAAGCATGCCAACGAGACCATAAAGAGGGGCTGGAGGCAGGGGACAGCTACATTAAAAAAGTGTCAGTGTCCCAGAGGGGACTTAACTGGCAGCTGGGGCCGCAGGCCTCACATGGATCCCACTGACATCCCATTTTCAAGTGGCTGGCACTGTCCCTGATGAGTTGTACTGAGAACTGACCATGGGGACAAATCCCAGAGTGTAAGAGGTAGACTCTGGGGGGCTAAGAAACCCAGCTAAGTCCACACAGTGTACAGGATGTGGCAAACTCCTAAGATGGCAGTTCCCAGAGCCATGATGGGAAGAGAGTTAAGAAGCTTCTGGAAGCCAGGCTGTGTGTGAGAGGGTCGGCTCTTTAGACATCTTCCCTTGTCAGAACTCCGAGCTATCTGGGAATGGGGTCATTCTCTTCTCTCTCTTCCCAGCATCTCCATGGCTCAACTAGACTAGGAGATGCCACCTGGCTTGGCCTTCAAGCCTTGGCCCTTGAGGACTTCAGAAAGATGTGGCACAAGTCTCAGAGGGCACAGGCACACTCCATCCAAAGCTGTTTCTGTTGTGTTATCTTGTATTCACTCCCAGAGGCTCCAGTGCCTGCCTGGTTTGTCCCCCTCATGAAAAGGAACAAAACTTCCCCTCAGGGCATAGTCCTGCAGACAATAAGCCAAGCTTTGTCCCCAGGAGTGTTCCCGAGCAGTTCAGGTACCATGGGAGTCTCTTGACCTCTCTCTTCCCTTCCTTTTATCCCTTCTGAAAGGCCCAGGGATCTGGGAACATTCCCTGTGGCACTGGCAGCCAACACAGCCTACTACTGATTCACAACTGTGGTGGTAGGTGGCCTCCCCACTGGTAGTTGGCAGACATTCTTGGCCGTCAGTAGAATGAGGCTTTGTGTTATCAAAAGACTCAGAGCCCTGAATTGGGCTGGCACCAGTGAGTTTGGTACCCTTGCCCGAGTCACATGCTCTGTGTTTCTGAAACCCTGGCCTCTCATTGGACCACAAGACTCTGAGGTGACAGGGTTGGGGGGGTTTGGAGCCAGCTCTAAGTTTTGAATTCCAGGGGCTGGTTCTGTATGTTACACCAGACAGAGCCCAGAAGATTCAGTGTAAGAACCTATAGAGACACCAGGTGAGTCAGTGTAAGGACCTATAGAGACACCCAGGTGAGTCAGTGTAAGGACCTATAGAAACAATCTCTATACCTCAGGTTCGTGTTCTTTAAATCTGACCACAGGGCTGTGATGAGAGTCAAGCCTTGAGACCACGCTGTGGACAGGAAGCTGGTGGCAGGTGACTGTGGTTCTGAGACTTTAGCAGAACAGCTTATGCTCTTAACCACGCTATTATTTCTCCAAGTGGAGAGTTGTTAAAAAAGTAATGCTGGTTGGAAAGATGGCTCGTGGGTTAGGAATAATATTGCCCGTGAGCCCTGGTGGTGCACGCCTTAAATCCCAGCACTGGGGAGGCAGAGGCAAGAGGATCTTTGTGAATCTGAGCCAGCCAGAGCTACATAAGTGAGACTTTGTCAAAAAAAAAAAAAAGTATGTACTGCTCTTGCAGTTTCTGGTGGTATCCAGCATGCTCTGCAGGCGGCTTACAACTACCTATAATTCGTTCCTGCTGCAGGGAATCTATGCCCCCTTCTGGACTCCTCAGTCATCTGCATTCAAGCACACTTTCTTACCTACTGACACATCATTAAAAAATTATTTTTAAAATTAAAATAAAAAAGCTCAGAAATGGCTTAAGGGTAAAGTACTTGCCTCACAAACCGAAGCATCTGAGTCACAGAAGCCATGTTTTTATAAAGGCAAAGGCAGTGGTGTGTACTTACTTGTAAGTCCAGCTCTGGGGAGGCGGAGACAGACAGATTCCCTGGACTCATTGCCTTAGCCAGCCTAGCTCACCTAGTGAGTTCCAGGCCAGGGAAAGACCCTGCCTCAAAAATAAAACATACACACTACCACCACCACCACCACCAAAACCAAAACAAAACCAAAAACGGTAACAAACAAAACCTCAAGTTGCAGCGGCTGGAGAGATGGCTCAGCAGGTAAGATTCCCTGTTCTTGTCAAGCCTCAGTTAAGTTTTTAGCACATGTAACAGTTCACAAGAGCCAGTGACTTCGGCTACAGGGATCTGACATTCTCTTCTGGCTTCTCAGAAAAACCGCATTCACATGCACCCACACACAGATAAGCACTTATGCATGCCATTCCAAAGATAACTAAAATATATTTAAAAAGCAATGTGGATAGTGCCTGAGGAATGGACACCCGAGGAGGTTGTCCTTCAACACACACAGACACACACACACACACACACACACATAGTAGTACCATCAATCTCCCACTGTGGTACATCAGAATAATTTCCGTGTTACCCATAGCATTTTAGACTCTTGGCATCAGCAGGCTCTGCTCCCTTCACCTGAGATAAACATTTTCACTAACCTCCCCTTGAATAAAGAAAATAAAGAAAAACACCGTGTGTGTGTCTTAATAGCATGATTGGAGCACTCAGAAGCCAGGACTGGAACACTGAATGACTGATTGGTGGAGGAGGGGCAATGGGGGGAGGAGCATACAGCAACCTCAGGCCTGAGCACAGACGCAGGTGGTACCCTGAGTTCTTGTGGAGCGATGATCTTACAAGAAGCACCACAGAATCAGAGAACACAGCTAATCCCTTCAGATTCTTCTAAATCAGGACGGGGAGGGGAGGAGGGTGGTATGAGTCGGGGAGAGAACAGTGGGCGGGATGGCCCTCCAATAAAAGTTCTGAGGCTCGTGGTCCAGACGCTGAGTATCAGAGGAGCAGACGGGATCAGGTTCGTGGAACCTCAGATGTTCATGGTCAAGCTGATGAACTGGAAGAGAGAGATGAGGCTTAGGAAATCCAGCCCAGCAACCGAGGAGTGGCCTCGGTTTGTGTATGCTGCAAGAACTCTGCTGGTCATCTTGCACAAATGTAAGCTTCTGACTCAACACGAAACCATTTATTTAAAATTTAAATTAAAACAGATTGCTGGGTGTGTTGCATATATAATTATTTTATGTATGTGCGCACATCTGTGTCTGTGTGTGTGTGTGCGTGTGTGTGTGTGTGCGCAGACCAGAGCTTGACCTCAGGCGTTTTCCTCTCACTAAACCTGCAGCTCACCAATTGACCACACTGGCTGGCCAGTGAGCTTCAGAGATCCACCTGCCTCAGCCCCCCCCCCCCCCCACAGTGCCAGAATTACAGATACATGCCTCCGACTCGGCTTTTTACTTGGGTTATGGTGGGGTGAGGGGTGGGTTCAGGCATGCCTCATGCTTGTGAGGCACAGCTCCCCAGTCAAGACAAACCTTGAAAACGGCTAAGAGAACTTTCAGTAGAGGGCAGATAGGACAGAGGGATAAGATGTGTTTTGTCCTCGTTGAAGGGGACAGCTTCACAGAGACATCTTAGGCAGGGTAGTGTGAGTTGGGCTTGCTTTTCAGAGAAAGCTGACCCTCTACCATGATGGAGGCAGGGTTGTAGCTCAGCTCCTTGTGAGCAGGCAAGCTGCCGAAGCGGCTGGAAGCATCTCATTTCTCCCTTCTCGCCAGGCTTGGTCATGTTTATGTGGAACGTTCCGTTTCCTCCACACCCTCTTTCTTGGGGATAGCGTGAGCAGACACCAGGGCAATGAAGACACCCACAGCCCACAGGATTACAGTGCTCATTATGCTGACTGCCAAGCGGGACAGGAACACCAGCCTCTACACTGTATAATTGCCTGGGGGGTCCACTTAGCCTGTTCACACTCTGCTGGACCCTGGCTGGGGTCTGCTTGGCCGTACCTCGTTTATGTTGAGATGGATGAAGTCCTTGTTCTTCACACTGAGAGACTGGAACACCCCTGGTGGGTAGGAGGGAGGAAGCGTCACAGTGGAGCCAGACCCCTGGGTAGGTTTAAGGGCTTCTGGGCCACTGGGAAATCTGTGGGTAGCTGCTCCCTCTAGTGGAGATCAGATTCACTGCCTGGCAGGATGGAGACCGTTGAAAGGCTTCCTGGCCTGGGTGACCTGAGCAGGGACTGTCTTCTCTGGACTTTAGGTTCCCATCTCCAGAAGAGATACAGCCAAACCTTGATTAGCAATGTGGAGGAGGGGCTATCCCAGAGCAAGAGAGAGACAGAGAGAGAGAGAAAGAGAGAGAGAGAGGGAGAGAGAGAGAGAGAGAGAGAGAGAGACAGAGACAGAGACAGAGACAGAGACAGACAGACAGACAGACAGAAAGAGA
>NW_021604626.1:4256538-4260143 GCF_004785775.1 Grammomys surdaster
AGAGAGAGAGAGAGAGAGAGAGAGAGAGAGAGAGAGAGAGAGAGAACACAGATGCAGCATGGACCTGCTTGGATGCTGAGTCCCTCAAGCAATGGTGACAACATCCTGCCATCACACTGAACACTTCACTATGAACTGGGTATCTCATGGCTGTGCAGGTGTGTAAATTTCTAGGTAAAATGCATGGAAATTATAAGACCACAAGACACTGGGACACGTTCGTTTGCAGCTGAAGGGACAGTGGGTTGACTGAGCTGCCCTGGACGCATTTGGCCACCCTGCAGGGCTATTTTGGAGAGTGTGACAACGAACCTCCTCTGTAGAGCACTGCACACAAGCCTCCCATCTCTCTTGTATAGCAGACCCTGTTTAAATCACTGTGTCTGTGCCTGGGGCTTTCAGGGGAGAGCAGGTAAGGGACAGACTTTTCATTCTGAGTTTTGTGAGGGGACTTGACCTTTCTTCAGTAGGAGGAATGAAACCTGTCCACTCGCAGCCCTTCACAGCCTGTAGGTGTGCAACCACAGGGCTATACTGCATCTCTCAGCTGACCACAGGGATCAGCTGATGCACAGACATCCACAGTGGCCCTCCGTGTCCTAGATCTGCCTTCTTCCCCCCAGGTTCCTATGTACTGATGGAGGATGACTGGAGATCCTGAGCTGGGCACTCCCTGCTCCCAGGGGTCCAAGGACACTCACCTGAACACTCAGGCTCCCCCGTATACTTACAACTCGCCAGCACACTCAGGGCTCCCCTGTATACTCAGGATTCCCCTGTACACACTCAGCTCATCCACACACTCAGGGCTCCCCTGGACACTCATGGCTTGCCCTCACACTCAGGGCTCCCCTGTATACACTCAGTTCACCCACACACTCAGGGCTCCCCTGTACACTCTCGGCTTGACCGCACACTCAGGGCTCCCCTGTACACACTCAGCTCACCTACACACTCGGGGCTCCCTTGTACACTCACGGCTTGCCCACACACTCAGGGCTCCCCTGGACACTCACGGCTCGCATTCTCCAGCCGCACCAGGCAGTTGAGGTAGTCATCGAAGTCCAGCTGGAGGCTCTCGTCGGCATACCTGAGGACGATCAGCTGCAGGAGATGGCCACCCAGCTGAAAGCCTGCAGAGACAGGAGACTCAGCACCTGCCATGGCTGAGCCTCGTGGTAAGCCAACATCTCTGGGACTTCCAGAGGTGCAGAAGTGAATTATTCCATGTACAAAGCCTGTGTGCATGTGTTCATGTGGATGTCCATGTGCAAAAGTGTGGGCGGAGGTCAGAGGTCAAAGGCAGCTATCAGTTCTCAGGGTCACCCCTCCTTACTGGTCTGGCACTTGCCAAGTAGGCTAGGCTAGCAAATTTCAGGGATGCCCCTGTCTCTGTCTCTCCAATGCTGAGATTACAAGTACAGGCCACCATGCCTTACTCATCTTACATGGATTCTAGGATTGAACCCAGGTCCTTGAGCTAGTGTGATCATCTCCCCAGTCCACTGGTATTTCTTTCTTTCTTTCTCTCTCTCTCTCTCTCTCTCTCTCTCTCTCTCTCTTTCTTTCTTTCTTTCTTTAAGATTTTATTATTTACTTATTTATTTATTTTATGTACATGAGCATACTGTCAATGTCTTCACACCAGAACAGGGCATCGGATCCCATTACAGATGATTGTGAGCCACCATGTGGTTGCTGGGAATTGAACTCAGGACCACTGGAAGAGCAGTCAGTGCTCTTAACCGCTGAGCTGTCTCTCCAGCCCCCACTGGTATTTCTTAAAGATCCTTAAGATCAGGAGGAGATTGGGGTGGGGGGTGGGGACATTCTCTTGGAGACAGGAAGGAGGAGAAGTGGGATGAGAAACTGTGGGAGGGTGGACCAGGAAGCGGGTAATGACTGGATTGTAAAAAAAAATAGAAGTAACTTTTTAAAAAAAGGATTCTTAAGAGTCAAGGTATTGTAGATATCTCCTAAGGGACTGCGCCCTCAGTGAGGGGTGCTGTGTAGGGGCTGGTTCCTCACACCATGCTGGAGCTGTGCACACTGGGGGGCCAGTGTGGCCCTGGACATGGCCTGGCCACCACAGGCCATGCCTCCACTTCTCCAGCCTTCATTTTCCTTATTTGTCAGTGTGGTGGTTTAAATATGCTTGGCCCAGGGAGTGGCGCTATTTGGAGGTGTGATCTTGTTGAAGTAGTTGTGGCTTTGTTGGAGGAAGTGTGTCACTGTGGGCGTGGGCTTTAAGACCTTTGTCCTAGCTGCCTGGAAGTCATTCTTCTCTCCTGTCTGCCTTTGGAACAAGAAGTAGAACTCTCAGCTCCTCCATGCCTGGACACTGCCCTGCTCCCGCCTTGATGATAATGGACTGAACCTCTGAACTTGTAAGCCAGCCGGAATTAAATGTTGTCCTTCATAAGAGTTACTTTGGTCGTGGTGTCTCTTCATAGCAATGGAAACCTTAACTAAGACACTCAGATGGTTTGGATGAGTGGGAATTTCATCTGGGTCTGGCTTTCATTGCTCTGCTTCCCAATCCATGGTATGGGGGTGGTACTCTATCTCCACGTTAACTCTGGGTGCATATCTGTCCACATGTTAACAGGAGCATTTGGAAGTCCAGCAGGGGTCTTCCCACTCATTCCTCCAGTTTCACCAGAGGTGGAGGCTGGTCTGACTCAGGGTACTGTCTCTGGAGCACACACGTCATGCCTGGCCTCAGCCATTCCTAAACCCCGGCAGCTGCATCCATGGGACCAAGGAGTGTGAGCAGCTGCCCCCATATCAACTTAGGACTGCTCGATCTAGTCTGCCCTGGAAATGGGATCACAAGCCCCTAAGAGAATCAGGCACGGTCTCATGTGTATGACACTGCTCTTCACAAAGGGCCTGAGGTGTCACGCTGCATTGTGCCTTCTGCTGTGGACAGCGGAAAATGACTGTTCAGAATTTAGCATGGGCCGGGTGGTGGTGGCACACGCCTTTAATCCCAGCACTTAGGAGGCAGAGGCAGGCGGATTTCTGAGTTCGAGGCCAGCCTGGTCTACATAGTGAGTTCCAGGACAGCCAGGGCTACACAGAGAAACCCTGTCTCGAAAAACCAAAAAAAAAAAAAAAAGAACTTAGCATGATGGGCCAACCTCAGCCACTACCAAGCCCAGTTTGGGGTTTTTTGATGTTGATTCTCCTCCCGTACCTTCTCCTCCATTTCCCCTTGCACCTCCCCCACCCCACTTGGACTCCTCGCCCCATGCCTGTCACGGGTCCACTTGGCCTCTGCAGCATCCTTGTCTCCTCCTCGTCCTCTCTCATGGTCTTTCCGGCTTTATAGCTTGTTACCCCCACTTACACACAAACATGGAAGTGTCAGCCAGAATACACATCTGACTTGTCTCTTTACCTGCAGCTTTCAGTGCCGTCCGCAACTCATAGGAAGACATGGTGCCAGACTTGTCCACATCGAACTGGAGAAACAGGTCCTGCGGTCAGGGAGTAGAGTATTGAGAAGTCAAAGCCCAGGGACCAATGATAGTTGGCAGCTACCTGGGGGTGACAGCTGCCTTCTAAACAGACAAGGTTAGACCCAGGCCTTTCTCTTTCCT
>NW_021604626.1:4260243-4262189 GCF_004785775.1 Grammomys surdaster
CCCCTCCCCTCCCTCTCCTCTCCTCTCCTTTCCTTTCTTCTTCTCTTCTCTTTTCCTTCCTTCCCCCTTCCTTCCTTCTTTCCTTTTTTCTTTCCTTCCTTCCCTCTCTGACAGGGTCTCATGTAGCCCAGTCTAGCCTCCAGCTCTCTAAGTAGAGAGGGTGACCTTAAACTTATGATTCTTTTGTCCCTACAGAGATCAGAGTCCTTGGTCCTTGAGTGTGGGGATTATGGATGTGCTCCACCGTTCCTGGTCTCACGCTGGGGATCAGACCCAGGGTTTCACGCGTGCGACGTAAGCACACTACCAACTTAGCCACATTCCCAGCCCATAGGCTCTCTTTTCTTCTGTGCAGTGCTAAGGAGTTTGGGTCTTACACTGAAGCTCTACTTCCAGTCATGGGTCCTTTTCTGTCTCCTTCCCTTCTGTCTGGAAGCACTGTGGTACCTCTGCCTGCATCAGGACTCACTCTGGTTCCTTGACTCCCTCCAACAGCACTCTTAGCCTGTAGCCTAGGTCTTTGCCTGGTTCTGCTGGGCTTCTGAGCCAGATCACATACCATCCAGTGCTTCAGCTTATCCCAGAATATCCGAAACTCTTCAAACTCCAGCTTTCCGTTGCCACTGGTCTGACCACATGAGCTAAGGGTCTTTCAACTCAAAATCCTTGTGGGAACTCAGCTCTGGGATCACAGGAGGAGGCCAGGGCTGTGTGGCATGAGTAACAGATTTGGGGCCCTGGGAAAGTAACCTGGAGACAGAACCTCTAAGGAGGGCAAATGGAAGGTGATATAGGGCAGACACCTGAATATTTACAATGCAGGAAAGCAGAGCCATCATTCCTTTAGGGGAAACCCCAGATCCACTCAGAAACCCTCTCTCTACTGCATTGTCCTGGCTCTGTTGATCCTGACCCAACCCTAGTTAGGTTGACAAAGCCTCCCTCTTCTTAGAGCTACAGTGCCCGTCCCAGGAGAGTGAGCCCCACGGGACCCCTCTGCTCAGAGGGACCTGTGTACCTGCTGAGAAGGATACATCCATCAGAGAGATGATGTTTCTGCAGGACAGCAGGCTCAGCCTCTTGAACTTGAGGGCTGTTTCTGCAATCACATAGGCAGTCGTGTGATCAATGACCCTGATAAGACAAACCTATCTTCCCTTCCTCTAGGAGTGTAGGCAGATCAGGCTTTCTGGGACGGTGATATGGACACTGCTTTAGGACATTGAGAGTAGGGGCTGGACTTCCGGAAGGAACGTTTGCAATCTGTTCAGAAAGCCTTAGGGATGGGCTGTTCCCGTGCATTTACTTTAGCATTAGGGATCCCAAGATTTCACCGTGTCTGCTTATTAAAGATCTGTTTTCTTTTAATTTGTGTGCATGTAGTTTGTTTGTGTACGTGTATGCTCAGGTGCATGAAGGTCCCTGCAGAGGCCAGAAAGGGGCATCAGATCCCCCAGAGCTGGAGTTGTAGGAGACTATGAACAGGCCAACTCTGGTCTGCTGGGAACCCAAGTCTGGTCCTCTGTAAGAGCAGCAAGTGCCCTTAACCACTGAACCATCTCTCCAGCCCAATCATCATCCTGGTTGTAACTGCAAATATCATTTATAAATTATGCCAGGCAGTGGTCAGAATACAGGAGGCACAGGCAGGAGGATCTCTGAGTTTGAGGCCAGCCTGGACTACAGAACAACTTTTAGGATAGTCAGGGCTACACACACACACACACACACACACACACACACACCCTGTCTCAAAGGTCAGTCAAGAATATTAACATGATAGATTGCAACCACACGATACTCCACCATTTCCCAAGTGCACTTTAATGACAATGGGCAGGATTTTAAATTGCTAAAGAGATGAATGTAGTGGTGCATGCTTGTAATCCCAACACTATGGAGGCAGAGGCAGAGGCAGAGGCAGAGGCAGAGGCAGAGGCAGAGGC
>NW_021604626.1:4262199-4262888 GCF_004785775.1 Grammomys surdaster
GAGGCAGAGGCAGAGGCAGAGGCAGAGGCAGAGGCAGAGGCAGAGGCCAGCCTGGTGTACAACATAGCAAGCTCCAGGCTAGTCAAGGCCCAAGTGAGACCTGGTTTCAAACAAAACAAAGAATAACCCCTTCCCCCAAACTGCTGAAGAAATTTGATATTTATAGCCAGCTGGTGGAACCTGGTAGATGGGTGTACCATATGCCTGTAATCTTAGCACTCAAGATTTTGGGGCTGGAAGAATATAAATTTGAGGCCAGTCTAGGCATTTATCCAGACCCTGTCTCAACAAATAAAACCAAGGGCTAGGGAGCTGGCGTCATCAATGGAGTGCCTGTCCCATAAGCATGAAGACCTGCACTCAGTCCTCTGGAAAACAGAAAAAGCCAGAGCACTGGCTTGCACTTTGATCTCAGCACTGAGGTCTGGGATCTGGGGACTCACTGGCCAGTCAGGCTAGTTTACTTGGTGAGTCCCAGGTCAATGAGAGACTTTGTCCAAACATACTAAAAAAGGCCAATGGCCCCGAGGAGCCATATCTGAAATTGTCCTCTGGCTCTACATGCCAGTGCATACCTGTACATGTGAATAACACAAACACGAATGTGCATACACACTTGAACTCACACACACACACACACTGACATACACACTCACACACATGCAGACACACACTCACACACATATACA
>NW_021604626.1:4262898-4273490 GCF_004785775.1 Grammomys surdaster
GCAGACACACACTCACACACATATACACACTCACGCAAACACACATATACTCGCACGTACACACTCACATACACACTCACATACAGACACTCACACACATACAGACACTCATACACTCACTCACACACACACTCATGCAAACTCACACACATATACTCACACTCACACACTCACATACACACTCACACACTCACACATATACACTTACACATTCACACAGACACACACTCGCACACTCTTACACATACACATAGTAGTGCAAACTCACACTCGCACTTACCGACACACGCTCACATACACTAAACAGTATGCTAACTATAAGAATCCAATAACAACCCACATGATGTATGATCCGTTGGTATAAAACGTCCAGTATAGTAAGTCTGAGGCAGAAAGGGGATGAGAGGCTCCCAGAAGCTGGGGAGCGTGGAATAGGAGTGACTGCTGTAATAAAAATGGACTTTGCACACACATGCAAACACAGATACATGTACACATATGAGAACACAAACATGTATACACAAGTGCACACACAGCACAGGCAACGCACATATACACATGTATACACACACACACTGCACGGGCAACACACACATACACATATGTACACATTCATGTCTGCAGAGCACAGACCACATACACACAATGACAGTGGTTTCTTGGGGGTGATGAGGTGCAGCAATTTTTATCTTTGCTGCTAGCTTTTCTGTAGAAAAGTCTATAGAACACTCTACAGGAAGCTGCATTCATGTCGCAGTTAGGAACTAAGCAATGAGACCAGATTCTACGGTCTGCATACATGTGACGTCACCCATGGCGAGCAAGGAGCAGAGCCTGGGAGAATCCTGGCAGGGTGGTCACTTCTTCTCTCCAGGGAGCCCTGTCCCCGTGGGAATGACACTTACTCTTCTGCAGAACAGCATTTAGAACATATTCAAGCTCCTCTGCCGACACCTCCATGTCCTGTGGAGTGGAGACGATTGCTCTTTATGATCCTTGACAATTCTAAACTTCACTTGGCTCCTGGGAGAGAATAGCCCTGGGGACGCTGTGCTGGGAGCTGAGTTCACCTCCATGGTAGCTGCAACCCATTGGTTTCTCAGGAAATGGCTAGCCACCCCAGGAGAGATAGCAACCTGGAAAGACTCAGGAAAGGGTAAGGCAGGCTGACCATTCCTGTAAAGATGTAATATTCTCTGAGAATACTTCAAAAAGGTGCCAGAGACGTATAAAGAGTCAGAAGACCTTTGGAGAACAAGCAGGTCCTCGTACATCTCCACAGGAGGACCCAGAGAACCAAACCAAAAAGACATCACATATTGGGGTCTTGCCTGCTATTCACCTAAGACACAGGTTAACTATGACCTAACCATGACATGGTTAATTAAAAACCTCTAGGGGTGAATCTTGGAATCATCAGTGTAACGTACTCACCAACTCTAGTGTCCACAAAGCAAAAGCTGGTGAGAGATACACTTAGGCCTTACCAGGGCCATGGAAGGGAACCCACAGTTGTAGGATGTCCAGGCAGTTCAGTGTGTGTGCGTGTTTATGGTGTGGTGTGTGTGTGTGTAGGGAGTGTGTGTGGTGGTGTGTGTGTAGGGTGTGTGGTTTGTGTGTGTATGAAGTGTGTGTGTATGGAGTGCGTGTGTGGTTTGTGTGTGTATGGAGTGTGTGTGTGGTGTGTGTGTTTATGGTATGTATGGTTTGTGTGTGGTGTGTGGTTTGTATGTGTGTGTGTATGTGTGTGGGGGTGGTTTGTATGGGTGGTGTATGTGTTTATGGTGTGTGTGTGTGGTTTGTGTGTGTGTGTGTGTGTGTGTGTGTGTGGTTTGTGTATGTGCGGTGTGTGTGCCTGTGTGTCTGTAGGTCAGAGGACAGCTTTGTGGAGTTGATTCTCTCCTTCACCTTTACTTGGGTTTTTAGGACCAAACCCATGTCACCAGGCTTACATGGGCAAGCACTTACACTGACTGAGCCATCTTGCCTTGTTTAGTTTTTAAAGACCAGGTTTAACTGGGTAGCGCAGGCTAGCCTGATATTCACTGCAAATCTTCCTGTCTCAGCTTCCCTGGTGAGAGGCCCGAGCCACCACACCCAGCTACCTAAGTGGTTTTTATGCACAAGGAGGGCTGGCTAGCTCCTCTGTACACCTGGGAGTTCAACCAACCCATGTGAACTTGGTCAAAGCTGGCATTATCATACTATATGCAAGTAAATTGTATAATACATGGCCACCCTGACAGGGCAAATAGGCATGGAGCTACACAGCCAGCCACCCAGTTTGATAGAAAGCAGGACAGGACAGAGCAGGTAGAACTTCACTTGGGGGGATGGGGAGGAGGTAGGGTGTGCTTTTGTTTGTTGTTGCTAATGACTAACGCTGCACCTTTCCCCCAGTGACTTCTGTCTCTGCCTCATGCCTCTGCTCAAGGGCTCACAGCCATCAGGATGTGGGGCCAGCCCATCACCTCTGGAATCCTTGAGGAGATCATCTGACTCTGGAACGCACCTGACCCTCATTCCCTGTCATCCTCTGCCCATATCTGGAGACAGATGGCACATGGCTCTGTCACTCCACCAGAGTGCCCTGGCCCACTTGTTTGCAGCAGTATCTACAAGGCAAAGTACAGATGCTGTCCTTTAAGTGTGCGCTCAGGTCTCTGGGATGGCCCTTCCAATCCAGGAGCCCCAGGTAGGAGAAGGAAACAATGTAACAAAGTCACTAGAGTCTGTCGCAAGCAAATCTATCAATCTCCTTCTACTAACGTCTCCACTGAGGAAGTAACTTGCGGTGATGTGAGGCCTGGAGCTAGGTGACGGTTCACCCCGTTTCCCACCACTGCCAGGGCGCCTCCAAACGATGCTGAGCAGAGCTGGAAATGGGGTAGAAGATTAAGGACAGGTGCTCCATCTTTTCCCAGGGTCTCCGGTCTGTCAATCAAACACTAATGGCTAATGGCTGAAAGTGTGTTGTTCCCTGCGACTCCCTTTGGGGGTCTTCACAGTGTCTCCCTGAGTAGTATTTTAGCGTAGTAGAGCATTTCTTTGGCTGTGATTTGGAGCAGAGTCCGCAGTTACTGCCGCCTTTAAGGCTTTCTGATCTACAGCAAGGATCTTTGGGTCAGTTCTGAGCTCATCTGAGTAACCCTAACCTTAGCCCCACCCCTGATCTTAGTCCCACCCCTAACCTTAGTCCCACCCCTAACAGAGGTAAATTGATTTAACACTTGACCCCAAGCTGGTGCTCAGGCTCCCAGGGACCAGAGCTGGCTTTACAACAAGACCATTAGGGCTTGAGGAGGAGGTGTTGTTCATGATCACTGTCCTCTGCTGGGAACCCTAAGCACGCCCTAGGTCGGCGCAGGGGTGGAGGTCGGAGGAGACCAAGGCAGCTGCATCCTACCTCACCAGCAATTCGACGGAACAGGTCCCGGAACTGGCGCTCCTCTTCCGTTTCCTCCTCCTGTGGAGTCGGCTTTGGAGGCTGAAAGAGCCAAGCAAGGTTGTGTAAAAGGGCAGAGAAGGGCTCACAGAGAGAAATCTGACACATGCTTTCTCACATACATAACAGAAGAGCCCACACTGGACACCATACTGTCCCTGAAGGAAAAACCAGCAGAGGTCTTCTCCAGCACGTGGGAGGCCCTGCCTGGTTCACTTCCCACACAACAGAAGAAAGGAACCGGAAATGCCCTGCACAGAACACGCTGGCCAGCAACAAGCTGCTCAGGAGATTTTCACTCGGGAGGTCTTCCAGTCTCACGGACAGAGCTGGCCTGCCAGGCTCACTCTGCATCTCCTGATGTCTGAGAGCTAGATGAATGACTTGGTTTTGTCTTGGGGACGTGAAGTTCAGCTTGAGTGACCACAAGTCAGTTGGCCAGAGTGGGAACTCTGTCACCTGACGTGGATGAGAAGGCTAGGGGTGCCCGGGTCTGACAGGGAACTTGTCACACGGCTGCCATGCTCCAGCCTCATCCCCTGATCCACTGTCTCTCTTGATAGAGCGTTGCCTACCAAGAGTCCGTCTCCGGCACCCAGAGCAGGCAAACAGTACAACAGGCGGTCAGCTTTGCTGTAGATTTTGGCCCATTTATAAACTGCGGCTCTAGGGGGCAGCACAGAGCAGCAGGCTCTTCCCAAGCAGGTTTGTGCTGCCCAGGAAGTTCTGTTTTCAGAAGTTCTGAGCGTGTCTCCCCCGCCCCTCAGATATTCAACATTCATCATACAGCTTTGGATTTCACAATGACGTTTTGATTCAAGCATATCATATATTCTTTTTGACCTATTAATTCCTCTGCTCTAAAGGCTAGACCCCCTCCCTCTTTCCGGTTAGTCCCACTTTTGACTTCATGACATATCTACAACACATAGGCATATGCACGCCTATAGATAGATCTTAAGCACATCTTAAAGACCTCACAGCCCCCCTCAATGAGTCCTGTGTTCCCCAAATCAATCTGCCTCGTTTTTCTTTTCTTCTTCCTCTCTTCCTCCATTCCCCTCCTCTTCCTTCCTTCCTTCCTTCCTTCCTTCCTTCCTTCCTTCCCCTTTTCCTTTATCTTCCGTTTTCTTTTTCTTTTCTTTTTTTTTTTTGGTGTGTATATTATGAGACAAGTTCTCATAATCCCAACCAAGTAGGTCTTAAGTTCACCCAGGAGCCAAGACTGGCCTAGCTGATCCTCCTGCCCCCACTTCCAATGTGCTGGAATTACAAGTGTGTTCCACCTGGGTTATCTTCTTAAATAAAGTAAATGTGAAGATATTTCACTGCCTTCACAATTAGCAAGGGTCTCTTGGGGGTAGGGGGAAGCCCAAAGAAAGATGGCACCCAACAGAACATTATTCCAAGCACCCACCTGGCCACTGCCCAGCCCCGTGGTCTGTGTGGGATGAGAAACAGAAGCTACGGGGTCCAGGTTAGAATCAGCCAGGTTACTTACCGGGCTATGAGCAATCATCTCCTGAATTCAATTTTCCCCCTTTCATTTTTTCCAAGGCAGATTTTCTCTGTGTAGTTCCAGATGTCCTGGCACTCACTCTATAGACCAGGTTGCCCTTGAACTTATAGAGATCCACCTGCCTCTGCCTCCCAAGTGCTGGGATTAAAGGTATGAGCCACCACTGCCCATCCCTGGATTCAAGTTTGAATTGGTTTGAAGAAGAGTTCTAGAACATTCAGCTGATTTCCACCCCCTATAGCCACAGCAGAGGACTCACCTCAGGAAGGTCAATGCCTATGTTCTCGTCCAGGTCCCTGCAGTGGCAGAAAGCACACAGCCTCAGTTGTAGATGTGCACCTCACTGGACTAGAGCTACAGAAAGGGTCTTGCCTGTCAGAACCTGATCAGTGTCATTCATTCACAACCCCCCTGTGTCAATACTCCTCCCCCAACCTTTCAACCCTGTCCAGTGTGTCAGAGAGGGGGAGACTGGCATGGCCATAACTCAAGGAAGCTTGCAATCCAGAGCTTGAAAGGCAGAGGATATATCAGTGCCCCCTCTTTTCCTGATGCACTCTGAGGAGGGTGCCCGAGGTGATCTGCAGAATAATGGCATCTCTAAAGCCCATAAGCTCTGCCTCCAGAGGAGATGCACATCATCAGAGATCCTGCTCAGCCTGCTTGGCACTCATCCTTCTTGGGCTGGGTCCTGAATTGCACAGGATACAGCCTGCTGAACAGCAGCCTTCATCTCTCTCTCTGCTTCTTGGCTACACATGCGCTGTGATCAGACGCTTCAAGCTTCTGCTGTCTTGATTACCCCCCCCCAACATGGCGCAGGCCTGAATTATTAGCTAAAAATAAAACTTCAGATTGCTCTACCCAGGACATTTTATCACAGCAACAGGGAAAGTAACCAAGACACCATCCCCTCCCCCATCCTTCCCTGGACGCACATGACATCATCCCTCCAGAAATGCTGATGGTTAAGAGCCTGCTCGAGAGTCACACCAACAGACACAGCTTGGTATGTCCCCTCTGAAGCGAACACAGTGCTGGCTTGGGCCCTGCTTCATAGTGGGACCATCAGGGCTCAACTTTCAGTCCTCTGATGGGATAGAAAGCAAGATGCCTAGGGTTGGTTGTTGTAAGATATTTGGTTACACTGTGAACCCCAAAACTGTGTTATTTACTGTGTTAATCTGTTTCTAGTTATGGATGGCTCAGACCTAGCGTACACCTTTAATCTGAGAGCTTTCTGGTTTTGTTTTGTAAACAAGATTAAATAAAGTTAACCATAGGTTAAGAGGCAGAGCAAGCGACCAGTTGATAGGGAGAAAAAGCCATAGAGAGTAAGAGGAAGTCAGGAGGACAAATGGAGAGACACACAGGAAGTAGAGGGGAGGAACATTCAGTTCAAAGAGTTTTTGAGACAGCATGGAGGAGAGAGCCTTGCTTTTCCTTTTGGGACGTCGGCTGAGGAGGAAGGTCAGCTGGATGCTTCCCCTGCCTCTCTGAGCTAGCATCGACTTCCCAAGTCTTTACTGGTAAAATCAAACATCTGAGATTTTGTTAAGAACAGCAGTTGGTGTCACCTGGCTCTGTTTTGTATTGGCCACTCCCAGGATAGTCATCTTGGACTTATCTAGGTGTTCTGTGAGAATGGATGCTGAGAAATCCATGCTTGACGTGTATTAGCATCCAGGGGAACATGGGAGAAATGTGAAGACTTCATTGCTTCTGTTGATGTTGCCTGCATTGAGAACTCCAACCACGGTTCACAACCGGGGCCCCCCTCATTTACCCACCATCAGTCCTGTTCTGCCTCACTATACAGAGGGTAACTGGAGTGGGTAGCCTCTTGAGAGATCTGTGTATGGTCTCTTCTTGGGCTGTATCTGGGATTCCCTAGCTCAGTGTTTTTCAACCTTCCTAATGCTGCAACTCTTTAACACAGTTCCTCATGTTGTGGTGACCCCCAACCATAAAATTATTTTTGTTGCTACTTTATAATTGTAATTGTGCTACTGTTATGATCTATGTTTTCTAGTGGTCTTAGGTGACCCCTGTGAAAAGGTCATTCAAGCCCCAAAGGGGTCGTGACCCACAGGTTGAGAACCCCTCCTCTAGCTGTTTTCTCCCCCCCCCCCAGATTAAAGAGTGAGTTCTTATATCACGAACCATTTCCCCTGTGCCATACACAAGGTCACTGACCACAGTGGAAAACGTTAGCAATAGGAGAAGTTCATTTAAAAAGTCCTTATTTAACACTCCATGGCGTGAGGTGGCAATGTGAAATGGTTCACACTCATCAGGGAGCTGAAAGATGGGTGTGATTCTGGAAACTTCCAATAGTCACCTCCCCATCACGTGAGTAAACATGCCCAGCATCCCTGTATGAACCCTCGATTCTAGAAGCTTCTTAAGAGTCTTAAGGGTCTGAGAAACAAAGAGCTACATCCAAGAGGCCGAGTGAGCAGGACTCCAGGAGCCGATGGGTCATTACTGGTGTGCTGGAGAAGGGCTCTGAAGAGCTTGGGGATGCAAGTCTCCCCATTTTACTTCCTGAGCAGGTGATGGGAGGGAAGGATGGGGTTCCAGCTCTGCTAGACTCCCCAGTGGCCTTATTGGAATATGGTACACACTGAGGAAGAAGGGCTCTGTATCCCCAATATCTTACCGAGTGACAGTCGTCTTCTCAGAGAAGATTCTCAGGCAGAAGTCAGCCTCCTGGTGCGGCTCAAAGGTGCTGGGGATGAGGATATAGTCTCCCAGGGGCAGCCGGAAGCGGCCCGAGACTTCTCTCAAATTAATGAATGTCTTGCTTCGGGCCAGGGAGGCATGGTACCTGAAAAAGTCCCTACTCAGGTGTTCGTCCTTGTCTGGGCACTGCAAGGGAAAGCAGGGGTTGTCAGGGAGACATGACTCTGTTCTTCATGCTCAGTTGGACAATTGCTTATTGATCGTGACACAGGGTCCAGAAGCCACAGGGAACTCTCAGCCATTGCAAGGATGCTGAGAACGGCAGGTTGCCTACCTGGTAAATGGCATAGCCAATGGTCAGCATGTTGGCGCCAAACCTCTTGAGCTTCCTGCGGTCTTTCTGCATCAAGGCTGCCAGGAAAGTGCAGCCCTCCTGGCCCTCGTCCCTCTCAGTCAGAGACAGCTTTATCTGCGGATTGGTCCAGAAGGTGTCTGCCATTTGAAAACGGGGGAGGGGGTGGGGTGGGGCGGATTACTATAACTTCCTTCAAAATACAAAATCAGAGCTCAGATGGCAAGATGCTTGCTGTGCTGGCATATGAGTTTGAGTCTCCAGAATCTACCCCAACCCCCAGAACCAGTAAAACCAAAACAAAACAAACAAAAAGCTCAGTAGAGAAAGGTATTTTTTGTCAAGGCTGATGATCTGGAACCTATAAGGCAGAGGCAGAAAACCAACTCCTAGCAGCTGTCCCCTAACCTCCACTGGTGGACGCTGGAATGCATGCACATGTGCATGCACACACACACACACACACACACACACACACTGAATGCATGCACACACATACATACACACACACACACACTGAAAAAACATGGTCACTGGAAACACGAGGTGTCACAGCACGCATTTAGTGCTGGGATGTGACCCAGGCAGCCTGGTGCTTACTGGCTAGCCAGCCTAGCTGACTTGGCAGGCTCCTGGCCAGTGAGAGACCCTGTCTCAAAAACAAGGTAGGTGACATTTGAGGAATGACAGCCAAGGTTTTCTTTCGTTGCTACACTTGTATAGCACAGGAAAAATTAAAAAAATTTAAAAAATATATGAGCCCACCTACCTAACACCAACACAAAGAAAAAAGTTACAAGATCCGAATGTTTTAGGACACCCACACTCTCCTGGCACCATGGATTGCTTTTGATCCTGAAAAGGTGGTCTCTTCCTCCCTTTTCCCATGAGCCCTCTCCTACTTCATTTATCCTCAACAAGCCTCCAAGCCCCTGTCTCACACTTCCTTCAACTTTTCGGTCATCACCCACTCAGCCTTCAAAGATTCCTACGCCTGCGCCACGTCTCTGAGGTACTGTTGGACAACAGATCCTCTTTCCCACTAACCTGGTGTCACTCACCTTATGTATGTCACCTGAACCTTACAACAGAGCATTTCCCGAGCATCTCCAACCAGCTTCCTGCCTAAGACTCGGCTGTTGTCTCCCTGGTCATCCTGACTTTGTTATCCAGTTCCATGTCCATCTCCCCAAACGATTGGATATGGGAATAGAAGAGAGAAGGACAGAAAGGCCACCTACCCAGGAAGTTGCGACAGCCACCGGCTGTGGAGCCACGAACCCAGCTTCCTTGGTGGATGGTCACCTCCCACCTATGGAGGGCGTTGTCCTCCAGGGCATCAGGTGTGAGGTTGCAGATCTCCACTTTGTCAAAATGAGTCTTGAAATCCTCGAATGCCATCCTGAGACAGAGGGGAGGATGGATGAGTCGCAGTGCCATGGTGATGGCACTAAACCCTCTAACCCCCTTCTTGGGGACCCAGGGGTCCCTCCCAGGTGAATGGAGACAGGGGGAAAGAGAAAGAAAGAGGAGGGAGGGGGATGATGAAGGAAAGGGAAAAAGGATGGTGGGTGTTACCCCATGCACCCCAATTCCAAACAAAAATGGAAAGGATTACACTACCAGAATTCCCCATCATCAAGAGCTGTGTGACCCAGACGCTTCTGCTCCTCCAGGTTCACAGAGCGCCACTCAGGAGAGCTAAGAGAACAGAGCCATAGTTCAGCCTGGGCTGTCCACCTCCCCAGAGACACCCCAACTAGATATGCATGGTGTGGGGCTCATACACTCTTTAGCATGGTTCACTGACCCCAGGGACACGAGGCCAGCTCACCACTGGCTCCAACAAGATGGTGGCTAGGAAGGGCTGTTGGTAAGCAGTCCCTTCGTAGGTCATTTTGGGACAGTCATAAGGAGCTGAACATAGTAGCCCAGCTGGAGGTCACAGTTCATGGATGTCCCTAACTCACAGCTTGCCTGTGGCTTGGAGCATGCCAAGTTCCTTCTGGTTTATACATTGACACTTGGGTGGTGCTTCTAATGCTTGTGGTAGCCATTTGAAATACTGACTGCCCTGTTTATGTGACCAGAAGCTCAGGAAGGGTTTGCCGTGGGTGAGTCCAAATTCACGTCCCAACTTGAAGGTTCAAGTAGGCCTGGAACTCACTGTCAGGAAGGGCTATCAAGGAGAAATGCCGACACCCTTGCAGACTTAAGTTTGGCATTCCAGTCCCAGTGTTATGTGCTATGATTTCTTTGCTGCCTTCTGATCCAGCAGTCTTCTGGGTAGGTTCTAGAAGCCCCAGGGGGTGCTAAATCCATGAGGACAGAGTCCTAGTCATCTTTTCTTATATATTCACAGATAGTGAAGTTTGGTTTACAGATACACAGGAAGAGTTTAACGATAATGCCTGCTGAAGTGGGACAATCAGAGCAACAGTGTGACAAAAGTTATATGAATGTGATATCTGTAATCTATTTACTCTCTATTGCCTATGATCCATAGCATCTACCTATATCCTTTTATGATATATCCATCCATGCATCCACCCATCCATCCATCTACTCATGTGTACATCAAGTACCCATCC
>NW_021604626.1:4273590-4274644 GCF_004785775.1 Grammomys surdaster
CATCCATCTGCCCACCCGTTAATCCATCATCCATCCATCTGCCCATCCGTTAATCCAGCATCCATCTGCCCATCCATTAATCCATCATCCATCAGCCCATCCATTAATCCAGCATCCATCTGCCCATCCATTAATCCAGCATCCATCTGCCCATCCATTAATCCAGCATCCATCTACCCATCCATTAATCCAGCATCCATCTGCCCATCCGTTAATCCGTCATCCATCTGCCCATCCATTAATCCAGCATCCATCTGCCCATCCATTAACCCATCATCCATCTGCCCATCCATTAACCCATCATCCATCTGCCCATCCATTAATCCAGCATCCATCTGCCCATCCGTTAATCCAGCATCCATCTGCCCATCCGTTAATCCATCATCCATCTGCCCATCCATTAATCCGTCATCCATCTGCCCATCCATTAATCCAGCCCGTCTACCCATCTTCTACTCATGCCTCATCTACACATCCTACAAACATCATCTGTCTGTTCATCCATTAACCCATCCACTCATCCACCTGTTGCCTATCTACGCATTCATCAGCCTATCACTTTCCATCTGTCAATGTATCCATTATTTAGCTATGCATTCATGTGCTCAACCATTCATTCATCATCTGAACACTCACTTCAATTCCTCATCCATCATTTTATCCATTGTCTAGGCATTCGTACATGAATGTATCCACCCATTCTTCTATTATGTATCATCTATGCACCCATCTTTCCATCATCTGTGTATCGATCCATCTGTCATCCACCCACTCTCTATCCATCACCCATTCATCCATCACCTATCCATCAATTCATTCAACATATATTGATCACTCTATTACCTACCATTCACCTATGTATATATGTATATATGTATGTACATATATATATACCTATGTATCTATGTATGTGTCTATGTATCAACTATGTTTCTATGTATCTATGTATGTATCTATATATCAACTATGTTTCATGTATCTATGTATCAACTATGTTTCTGTTTATCTATGTATGTATCTATGTGTGTATATGTATGTATCTATGTGTGTATAT
>NW_021604626.1:4274654-4288088 GCF_004785775.1 Grammomys surdaster
TATGTATGTATCTATGTGTGTATATGTATGTATCTATGTGTGTATATGTATGTATCTATCATTTATCAATCTACACCTATCATCTATTGCTCTAATTATCCTGGAAATCTTAGAAAACCCAACATAAAATGTTTTTCTTTCCTAGGTAAGCTTGAACACTTTTATGTTTTCACCCAAGGGGTGCATCTTCTGTTTTCTCTGACCTGTCTGAGTGGTCATTGTAACACTTCTTACATGTAGGGCTGTCATTAAGTGTAATAAGGCTACTTAAACACACACACTGCAATAGTCCATAACACAGTGGTATATATAGTGTAAGATTCACCACTCTGCAAAGAATGATGTGACAGTTAACATTTATTTCTAGAATTTTTCACATGATACTATATTCCCAGACCTCAGTTGACCATATTCAACAGAAACTATGGATGGTGAAATTTCAGATAAAGGGGTTGCCATCATTCAAATCTCCTCATGTGTTGTGGTGCTGTGACGGTGTGGCAGGCGTGTTTTGTGCTCATGGAATCCAGGGAGGGCCTGGTGGACAGATGAGAGAACTGAGGGCCCCAGTTGGCTTGTTGAACCATTTAATTCTAAGTGGGTCACACTTAATGATTGGATGGAGCGGCTAAGTTATGTCTTTGATGGGTAGCACCAGGCACCAGTTCTGATCTCAATGTCCGTCTTATTACTTCAGGTTTTCTCTCCCTCATTTCTTCCCATTTCCACTGGCAGAGGGAAGCCAACCTTGCCCTTCCCTTGCTGTCCTGGTCAGAGTCCTTCCCAGTCATTCCCCTTGAGATCTGAGCAGGGCAGTGCAAACTAGCAGGACAAAAATGTTGCAGGGGTGTGGAGAGGCCGTAGCTTCTCAATTCCCAGTCACCTGGATCACTGTCCAAGGGACAGGTGGGTATAGCCAGGAAAGCTGGTCTTTCCATATTATCAGAGCCTAGTAAAGGGCCAACTTCCTATTCTACCTCTGTTTCTCTGTTGGACTCTGGGCTTTAGCCACTGATCAATGACCAACAGAGAATGGAAGAGGGACCTGGTTAGGCAGTGTTTTAGGGATTTCTAGCCTCAAAAAACACATGCACACTCTTACACATGCATGCACACACATGTGTGCATATGCACATACACACATATCCTAACACACATACATAATACATACATACATACATACATACATACATACATACATACATGTGCACACAGGTGCACACACACATACATGCACAACATGTGTACAAACATATACACATGTGCACACAGGTGCACACACATGCATGCACACACATGTGTGCATATGCACATACATATCCTAACACACATACATGTGAATACATGCATGAACCCACATGTGCATGCACATGCACACATGCACATATACACATACCCTAACAGACACATACACACATATGCACACAGCCACACACACACATGCGTGCACACACACATGCACACACCCATCTGCACACACACATACACACATGTGCACACAGCCATACACACACTAAATGCATACACACACACATATACACATGTGCACACAGCCACACACATACACATGCATGCACACACACATACACACACATATACACATGCACATACCCAAACACACACATACACACATGTACACCCACACATACACACAGAGTTGGTTATAACTAGAGTCATATTCCTTCCTGTTACCCCAGTGACAATAACACATTCGTTAGCAATGTGATCACATGACAGGGAAAGAGCCATCCTGAGTGTTGTTTATCCAGGATCGAGTTTGACATAGGTGTTCTAAGTAGGGACTGAAGGGGAGAAGTAGGACACAGAAGCAGCACAGAGAGTTCTGGGACAGGCCAGTCCCTCACAGGTCAGCCTGGATACACACACCTGGGAACTGACCACAGAGCAGAAATGGAGCAGAACCACTGACCTGTCACTCCACGGCCCGTTCCACTCCACCTGGCCCCAAGGGTTACGGACTCTGATGAGCTTGATTCTCTGGCCATGGAAGTTTACCTCAAAGAAAAAAGCATCAAATGAACATGGTGTGAGGCGCATGACGCCTTTATCCATCCATGAGACTTGAGGTCCATCTCTGTGCAGAGCTGTTGTTATCCAAGCTCTTGAGGAAAACACAATGAAGATGTGCCCCACACACTCATGTCCTCCTTCCTTGCTTTTCTGAGACAAAGCTTCCTTGCTTTTTCTAGACTCTGTATACTAAATAAACCTTCATCAGCAATGGTTAAGAGAAGATTCTTGCTGTTGGTGTGGATAAGCCTGAGCTGGTAGGAGACAAGTCAAACCATTCCTGAGGACTGGGTAGGGAAGGGAGACTCTGAGAAAGGTTTTAGAGGTTACAACATATTAACTAGCCAGAGTCAGCCATTCCTGAGGACTGGGTAGGGAAGAGAGACCCTGAGAAATGTTTTAGAGGTTACAAAATATCAGCTAGCCAAAATCAGCGGTTCCTGAGGACTGAGTAGGGAAGGGAGACCCTGAGAAAGGTTTTAGAGGTTATAAGGTATCAACTAGCCAGAGATCTTAGCTCTCAGTTCAGTCTACTGTCACATGCTGAATGAGAGTTGAACTGTGACATGAGAGAATAAGTCAATGGGCTGGAGGCTTGGCTTAGTCAGTAGGCTATTTGCTTAGCCTGCAAGAAGCCCTGAGTTTGATCCCCAGAATCACATAAACCAGGTGTGGTGGCACATGCCTGTTGTTTCATGTTTTTGTCACTTGGGTGGTAGAAGCAGGGGATCAAAAGTTCAAGGGTAGCCTTGACTATATAACAAGTTTGAGGCCAGCCTAGGGTCTATCTCAAACAAAACAAAACAAATCAAGTCTCAGAGGTTAGAAGCTCACGGCTCTGTAATCACACACGTCAACTCTTGTATGAAATCTCACATGCAGACATGAGCGAGCACCTTATCCATGGACAGAATGCAGAAGCAAGTGGACCAGGGTGAGGAGAAGTCGCTGGGTTGGGAACAGCTGGAGGATCTGGTCGCAGATCCACCTGTGTCCTCAAGTGAGCATGTGTGATGGGAACAGACACGGGAACAATCTCAACACATATATACGTGCGTATCTATATAATGAATATGTACATATGTGTCCGTATACACAATTCATGTGCTTATACTTATATAAAATGTGTATGCATATGCATATATACATAAAACCATAAATATGTATAAAGATGCATGTTTTGTATACACATGTGCATATATAATGAATATACATATCTGTATGCATATATAACAAATATACATGTATGTATACATAATAAGCATACATGTATATGTATGTATATATTTATTCATTTGTTCTTGTAATGGTTGTATTTCTCTGCAAAACCCTGGCTGTGTATGACTGCTATAGAATTATTAAGAAACAATTAATTTATAAACACAAAATCTGCAATCCCCCTAAGGTGAGCATGGGTCACCCACCTCCCCCCTGGCTCCTGTCTACTGTGTTAGGTGAGATGCCCTCTGCTGTACAATGTATCTAAAGACTGGTTTGTCCTGTTCCCCCACCTCCATCCCCTGCAGTAGCTCCTGCCCCTACCTGGTCAAGCCCAGTCACAGTGTAGGCATGGCCTTTAATGAGACCGAAAGGTGTGCGGGCTTCAGATTCTGAGGCATTCAGGGTCTAGAACAGAGGAAGACCAGAGTCAGATCCATCATCTATGCCACCCTCCCCCTGTGTCAGGCCCAGCCTTAGCCCCATGCCTACCTTAGCACACCCCAGCCCTCAGTTCCTCAAGGGCAGCCATGCATGTAGGCCTTAGAAATTGGGAGTGCAGGACTCCCTAATAGGTCCATCAATGATACACAGCAAAGCTAATCTCTTTTTAGGGGAGAGGGACCCCCCACAATTGCAAAGAGTCTACCTTTCTGACCCCAAACAGAAACCAGCCACCTCAGTGATAGTTTAGTGAACAACACCCACAGTCACACAGGGGAGAGGCCTACCCTGGTGACATGTGACTTGGTCGTGAACAAGAACCTGCAGGGGAAGTGAACAATTCATTCACACGCAAACAACAGATCTTTGTAGTTAATCCAAGAAGAAAGGGGAAACTTGAATAGATTTCAAACACACAGGATATGAAATTTTATCTCTATATGTATTCTGTGCACAGAAGGATTAGAAAAACCCTGTTAGCTTTCTTTCTGGTGGATTTTTTCATAACGTAGAGATAAAAGGAACACACTTCAGAAGAGTTCATGGTGGATTCCCTTCAGTGAGGTGAATCCTGCCTGACAGCACTGGGGTTGAGGGCAGCCAGGGCTCTGGTTGGTGGGGTACTGGGGAAGCATCCCAGGGCATGATGGGAGAGACAGATAGCTCTACCTCTAGACGCCTTGGGGTGTTCCACCTGGCAGCAGGTATATTTGCCCATTGCAATCCAACAAGCATCACTAAGAGCTTGTATTTGCTTGTTTGTTTGAGACAGTCTCACGTATCCCAGCCTGTCCTGTCATGTAATGGAAGATGGCTGTGAGCTGAGGGCTCTCTTGCCACTATCTCCTGAGTGCTGGGATATTTCACTAGTCTGGTTTATGTAATGCTGGGGCTAGACCCTAGGGCTGCCTGTGTGCTAGGTAAGCGTTCTACCAACTTGTGTTTCAATTAACGATGACCACCTTCCAGTTACTCATGTTCCTTCTGGGTTGCTATTTCTGTCTGCTGGTGTTTACACGGGCAGCCAGCCACTTACATCTATGGAGCAGCCCAGCAAGGAACCACGCTTCAAGGCCTTCTCCAGAATCTCATAGAAATCCTCTGGTGCCTCTCGGATTTGGAAGTTCTCAGCCACACCCCCAGTGAAATCTTCCATGGCTTCAATGGCGCTGCCCCCTTTCAGTGCCTCATAACTCCCGTTAAGCCTACATAGATGGAAGAGCAGATTGGTTGAGGGGGTGGAGGAACAGGATGAGGTGTGGGGTATGCTCAGTTCACAGAGCACCAGGCAGACTCAGCGAGGAAAGGCAGTGGGGCAAGCCCTGTTACTAGCAAGATGAGCAACTGAGGCTGACACCTCGAGGGGATCATAGTCTGGGCCAGTCCTGCCATCTTCCTTACAAACATGGTGTTTTGTTTTGTGTTTAAATGCTTAGTTGTTAATTCGTTCTCCTGATTCAGTCTCTGAAATGCTGAGATTACTTTTTTACTGTTGTTATGGTGATATTCTTGTCTCAGAGCTGGGGTTATAGGTATTGATCACAACGTTCAGTTTCATCTTGATTTGTGTGTGTGTGTGTGTGTGTGTGTATGATTGGGTGTGAGCCAGACTCTCACTCCATAGACCAGGCTGGTCTCAGAGTCATAGCAAGCCTTCTGTCTCAGAATCTCCAGTTCTAGGATTGTAGGAGTAAGTTACTAAGCCCAAGGAAAAAAATGAAGACACAATATTGCTATATAACCCGAGCTAGCCTGAAACTCTCTATGCAGACCAGGCTGAGCTCAAACTTATGGTGATCCTCCTGCCTCAGCTTCCCCAGAGCTGCAGTTGCCCAGCTTCATCTCAATATGTGTGTGTGTGTGTGTGTGTGTGTGTATATGTGAGTAGTTGTGCTGTATATGCACATTTGTGTATGGATGCATCTGTTTGCACACACAGAGGCCAGAGGAGGACATTGTGCGGCCTGTTCTATCATGCTCCTCCTTATTCTGAGACAGGGTCTTTCACTAAACCTGGAGTAAGGCTGATAGACAGCAAACCCCAGAGAGCCTCCTGTCTCTGCTCTCCACAGCACTGGGGTCACAGGCACTCATGACCAAGCCTAGCCTTTTGCATTTGTATGCATAACCTATGCACACACACATGCACTTCTCCTCACCGCCTCTGGTTGGATCATCACAAGTCTACCCTGTGTTCCTGTGCCCTCCATCAGCATCTGTAGAGTTTCTTCTACCCTGCTGGGTAACATTACCCTCCAACAGCTAGCAGCTGGCTTCCCTACCTGCCCTCCATCTCGCCAACTGCTCAGTCACTGTGCGGAGCACTGCATCAGGATGCCCTGTCTGAACCCTACGGGATGTGCCCTTATCTATCAGAGTACATGCCTCAATCTCTCAGATGTGTGTTCCTAGGGCAACCAAGGCATCCACTGTCTTCCCAACTCAATCAAGCTTCATCTTATACATTTGTGATGCGATTGGACCTCGGTATCTCAGCTGGAAGTGGAGGTCTGAGGGCAATGGGACCGTTTGCTGGGGATTAGAGATGAATGTGCTAACCCTACTTATGTGAAGTTCTTGGGCTGGTTCAACCACAGAAACAGGAAGTGGATGGTGTGCCAAGAGTGGGCTGGAAGGAGAGGGATGGGGCGCCAGAGTCTATCAGGGACTGGGTTTTAGTTTTGCAAGGTGACCGCTTCTGAGGGTGGGTGCTGTGTTTGTTCACATGGCAGATAAGCGTATTAATGTCATTAAACTATCCTCTCAAAATGTTACAATGGTGAATTTTATGTCATGCATGTTTCATAACGATTTTTAAAAGGAAGGAAACAAACACTTGGGGACAGCTGCTGTCTTTCTACTCATGTCTTTCTACACACCTAAGCTGTGGCAAATCCTGGTATGAGACCTGAAGAACCATTGTCCCATGTGGGCACAGCCAGGGGTCCTCCTTCCTCCTAGCATCTCTCCTGCCGGCATTGCCACGGTCAGATCAGTGTCTAGGGGAGTCAGGAAACGTGGCCGCCATGTTTGAAGTTGGAAATGTCTAGGTCATCTCATGAGAACAGCCTAGTGGTCCAAGTTCCTGACAGGTAGCAACCATTCTTCCCTACCGACTGCATCCCTGTCTCACCACCAAACATCCCCGTGAGGGGAAGAGTCCAGGCTTCAGGAACAGGAGGAGGGAGCCCCACTCACTTGGCATAGGCTTTCTCCAGCAGCGCGCTCCAAAACTCATTGTGGTCAGCGGAGTGGAGGAAGACCAGGCGGTCCCTGAAGGTGGGCAGGCGGTCATCAATCACCACGTCCAGCCACTCACTATGCTGCCAGAACTAGTGTCCAGGGCAAGACACGGTGACAAGGGTGAGTCACATTGAGGTGTGGGCCCAGCGGCAAATGCTAACTCCATGGTTCTTCCCCCTGAGCAAACTGCCCTTGTGCTCCAAGGAAAATATCATCTGGTACCACCTCAGGGCTGCATGGATGTCATGACAAGGCCAGCTGGGTGTCACAGCAGGGCCACCTGGGATTTGTCCACTCAGCCATACACTGGGCCTTCACCCACTATGGAAATCAATTCCAGGACTCTGTCACCATGGAGGTGGGTGAGGGAAAAGTCATAGTAGATACCCCTGTGCTCTGAGCTAATGCATTTTCTCCACAGGACACCAGGTTAGGTGGGCAGATATGGGAGGGTGGATACGGGCTTAGCTCTGTTCACACTCAGCCCAGTCTCCATTCACATTTCTACCCAGCTTTGACCTTTCACCAGCTCACATAGGTGGAGCCCCAACACACATGTGTTTGGATTTGGTTTTCCTGTGTGCTATGCTCGTAGAAGTAAGAGGTGTTCGGGTAATACACCTGAGAGTCTGTTTAGGTGTTTGAATGTGTGAACATATGTGGGGGAGGCATGCATGTCGTTATGAACCTGAGTGTGCATGTTCCTGTGTACGCACATGTACGCACATGCACACGTGAGTGTGTACATCTTAATGTGCATCATGAGTGCCCTAGTTAGCATCAGCTGTCAACCTGGCAAAGCCTGGAGTCATCTAAGGGCATCTCCATAGAGGAATTGCTCAGGGGTTGGCCCGTGGCCATGTCTGAGAGATTGTCTTGACTGTGACTGATGGGGGAGAGCTCTGTTCGCTGTGGATGGTGCCAGCTTCAGCAGCGTCCTGGACTACGTAAGAAAGCTAGTGTGAACTAGTGAGCAAATGGGAAGCAGCTTTCCTCAGTGGTTTCTGCTTGAGTTCCTGCCCCGACCTCCCCTCAGTGATGAATTAGGAATTATTCATAAGGAATATGAGCTCCTTATGAATTAAGTCAGCCAAATAAAACTTTCCCTTCCCTAAGTTACTTTCCATCCAAGTGTTTTATCACAGAGACAGAAAGAAGGAAACTACAACAGTGGGTGAGTTCATCTGTGAATATGTGGGTGTGGGACAGAATATGTATGTGAATATGTGGGTGAGTACATATATAGACATGTACATCATACACATATACCCTACACATACATATACATACACATATACATATACTATGCATATACTACACATACTATACTCATGCATACACCTACATATGCATATACCATACATATACTACACAGATACACATACTCTACACATACACCTACAAACCCATATGCTACATATATACAAACTATACACATACATACACACATATACACATACTATACATACACACACATATATACTATACACACTATACACACTATACATACAGATACTATACACATGTACAATACATATATTACACATACACATGCTATAACATACATACACATATACATACACATACATATACACATACTATACATACATATACCACACACATACTACACATACACATAATATACACATACATATGCTATACATATAACATACATATATACATACTATACACATACATATGCTACAGATATAACATACATGTACATATATTACACATACATATACATGGACACATATACACACATAAATATACTATACATATACTATACATAACCATACATATACTATACATAACCATACATATACTATACATGCACATACACACATACACATACTATACACACATATATATATGTGTAACATACATACACATATTATACACACACATACATGTACACACACATACACACATACGCATACTATACTCACAATACACATATTCTACAAACACATACTACCCATATACATATACAAATATTATACATATACATACACATATACTATACATATACTATATATACACATATACATATGCATATATGTGTGTGTACATATATGTGACCTAGCATGTTTATGTGGGTGCACTGTGTGTAAGTCCATAGGTGTGATAATGTAAGAATGTGCATAGAAGCATGTGTACATTCGCACAGGCGTGAGAATACATGTGTTTATGTGTACAGTTATGTGAGCACATGTGTGTGAGTATATACATATATGAACATGTGTTTGACATTGTGCTCATCTGTGTATTAAGTGTGTGTTTACGTAGGTAGAGAGAGATAGACAAAGGAAACAGGAGCACAGCAGGGACAAGTGTCACTGTGCAGCTCAGTCATACAAGCGCATGGCTGCTTTTCTATGGCTGTGTTTCTCAGTTTTATGTTTGATTACTGTACACAGTATCTCCTGGGACACCTCCCATTGCAAGCAAACCAAAGGACTCAGGTTTCCCTTACCTGGAAATGAAATATCCCAGCATAGCCAGAACCAAATCCTTGGTCCTGGGGAACCACCCTGGCCAGTGCTTTCTGATTGAGGGTTAGCGAGGCAATGGCCGCCAGGAGCCAGCAGTCTCCTGCAGAGTGAAGGTCACATAAGTATCACACTTTCTTGGCCACTGATTCCCAGAAGTCAAGAAAAAGCAATACCAGAGGGGTGTGGAGACCCCTCTGTGATAAGGGATGGTGAATACCTCTGTCTGTCTTTATAGTCTATATACATTGTCTTCTCTTATCTATTTATCATCTATCTCTTGACTATTATCTGTCTTCAATATATCATCTGCATGTCTTCTTTCTTTCTCCTCTCTCTCTCTCTCTCTTTCTTTCTCTCTTTCTTTCTCTCTTTCTTTCTCAACCTAGTTAACTGTCATCAGTTTGGGAAGCTGGCTTTGGGATTCTATGTGAAGACAGCTCAGGTTCTCACTGAGATTCCAGATGATCTATTCTAACCATAGTGACCACAGGGTTAGCCTAGGCTCTGGGTAGCTCAGTCTACACATGCTTTCTTCTTTAGTGCATTCTATAGTGTATTTGCTTTTTGCAGATTCAGTAAGAATAAGCTTTGCTCGGGTTTTTTGTTTGTTTGTTTTGTTTTTTAGATTTATTCGTTTTATTTATGTGAGTACACTGTTGCTTTCTTCAGACACACCAGAAGAGGGCATCGGATTCCACTACAGATGGTTGTGAGCCACCATGTGGTTGCTGGGAATTGAACTCAGGACCTTTTTGTTTTGTTTTGTTTTGTTTTGTTTTGGTTTGGTTTGGTTTTGGTTTTTCGAGACAAGGTTTCTCTGTGTAGCCCTGGCTGTCGTGGAACTCACTCTGTAGACCAGGCTGGCTTCGAACTCAGAAATCTGCCTGCCTCTGCCTCCCAAGTGCTGGGATTAAAGGCGTGCGCCACCACCGCCCAGCTGAACTCAGGACCTCTGGCAGAGCAGTCAGTGTTCTTAATTGCTAAGCCATCTTTCCAGCTCCCACATTTGGCCTAGTTTTACCCTAATTCCTGATGCTGCTGCGAGGTCCACCAGGGTCCTTTGCAGGAGGAATACTGTGAGTATGAAAGCTACTGGGATGTTCTGGCCAGAAGCACAGACTCTGCAGCCAACATGGTTTTGCAATCTGACTGTCCATCTGTCACTTGTGTGTGACCTTGGACATACTGCTTGGTTCCCTTGCCTCAGTTCCTCATACGTGACACTGAGAAGGCATCTGGGAAAAGGAGCAGAAGTCTGTGATCTTAGAGAGAGGACATGGCAGGGAATGGTCGTCACTGAGCTACAAAACCGTGAGCCATCATTGGGGAGCCAAAGCGTTGGGAGCCTCTGAATCAGTTGCTGTTTTTAGGGAAGGCTGAGCCCTCTGGAAACTTCTAGTCACGGAGCCCAAACACAATGTTACCATAAAAGGAGGAATACCCAAGGTAGGGAAGCCATTGGACTCCATGCAGGGAAGGCACTAGGGAAGGAGTGGGTCAGGTGGTGGCCTTGTTCTACCCAGCCCTGTGTCCTGATCCTCAGGAGCCTTCATGGCTCTGGCTCTGGTGGCACTCAGGTGTGATCCCTGGACGTCCCCTTTCCTCTCTACTTACCCAGTTCCCCTTGGCAGATGTCGGTCCTGGTGGCCCCTCCAAGAATGAATTCTGGGTTTTCCACAATTTCCTGGAGGATCAAGAGCATCTTAGGGAAGGCCCAAAGCACCCATAGCCCTGCCCCAAGAGAGACAGGCAGCCCCACTCCCCAGGGAGACAGAGTCTCATGCATTTGATTTTCCACTGCCGAAGGCCAGGAGGAGCCAAAAGCTGCCAGGAGTTTATGCTCTGCCCTTCCTGGGCTTGGCTTAGTCCATCCATAGCTCAGCCCAGGGAAGAGCCTGATCCCACCACTTTCCTCCGTAGAAACTCACGCCATATCTAATGAGGAAGTGAGATGTCAGTCAAGTACCAAGCCTCCTGCCTCAGTCCTGGACTAGGCACAGGAAAATTTCAATCAGTCCTTTACCGTGGTGGCACATGCCTTTAATCCCAGCACTTGGGAGGCAGACGCAGGTGGATTTCTGAGTTCGAGGCCAGCCTGGTCTACATAGTGAGTTCCAGGACAGCCAGGGCTATACAGAGAAACTCTGTCTCGAAAGAGAAGAAGAAGAAGGAGAAGGAGAAGAAGGAGAAGAAGGAGAAGAAGGAGAAGAGGGAGAAGAAGAAGGAGACGGAGGAGGAGGAGGAGGACGAGGAGGAGGAGGAGGAGGAGGAGGAGGAGGAGAACTGTCAGCTTTGGGCCTTCAAACCGGTCACCATGTAATGAGCATGTGACCCGGCACCCCAGGCAGGATCTCCACACCCTGCCCAGTGCCCAGCTGCCTTCTTTTTCCCAGTGGATTTTCTATATCCTTATCATATCTAGAGGGGTGTTTGCATATCACGAAGAATTTTATCCCCATGTACTATGTACACTCTATTACATATTACCCCATTCTTAGGTATTTTATGTAACCAAGTATATTTTGTGTATATAACTATAAACTTGTAGAAACTTAACATGGAAAGCTCTATGTACAATATTAAAAAGTAAAAGCAGTTATATAAAACAAATGGGTTTTTGGAGACAGGGTCTCACTACGTAGCTCTAGCTGTCCTGGAACCTGCTATGTGAATCAGGCTGGCCTTGAACTCATAGCGATCTTCCTATCTCTGCCGTCCCAGTGCCAGAATTAAAGGCATACACTACCACCACTCTAAAATGTGATACATAGTGGGTTGGCCTAATGCTGATTGTATTCTAATGCTAATGTTGGTCCCTAAGGCTGGTTGCCCCGGAGACAAGGAGAGAGTCCGCAATGATGCTAAGTGACCCTGTCCCCAAGCTATTCTGATTGGTAAATAAAGATGCCAATAGTTGGGCAGAAGAGACATAGATGGGGTTTAGGGTTCAAGACTTGGGGTTGGAGAAGAATCACGAGAAGGAAGAGCGCAGAAGGAGGAAGAAGCCGCCATGCTTTAGGAGTCAAGAGAACGTGGCCGTGTGGGCTGGCCAATGGAGCTAAGAGCAGCCCAGATGAAACATTGTAAGTAATAACTCGGGGTTATCAATAAGAAAGTAGATTCTAATAGCATAGAGGGTAGGGTAGCCATCAGCCCAGCTCTTGAGTTATTCAAGATTTATTGTAAATATAAAGCTTTTTTTTGTGTGTCTTTCATCCTGGAACTCAAGTAGCAAAAGTGGGGTAGAAACCTCTTTTAACGATATGTGTATATGAGAAAGGATTTTAAATTCCTTAAGAATGAGGTCACATGACGTGGAGCAGGAGAGCGCAGTCACCTGTTACCCGAACCAGTGTAGCAGGGTTCCGAGGACCCCTGACTTGGCAGAGGTAATAAATAGTTTCCAGTGTGAGCCTTCTCTGATCAGCCATGTCTGCCTGTCCACCTGTGCTGAGGCTGGAATCCAGGTTTCATACACACTAAGCAAGAGACCCACCACTGATCTACATCCCTGATGTTTTAAAAAAAATTTTTTTATAAAAGATTTGTTTATTGTATGTATGTACTCAGTACACTGTTACTTTCTTCAGACACATCAGAAGAGGGTCAACACAGATGGTTGTGAACCACCATGTGTTTGCTGGGAATTGAACTCATGACCTGTGGAAGAGCAGTCAGTGCCCTTAACTGCTGAGCCATCTCTCCAGCCCCTGATTTTATTTTACTTCTCATTTTGAGATAGGTCTCACTAAGTTGTCCAAGCCGGCCTTGCACTTCGGAGTAACCCAGGCCAGCCTTGAACTTGGGATCCTTCTGTCTGAGCCTGTGGTAGCTGAGGTTATCTCACCGGCACCACCTACCCCATAGGCTGTTGTCCTTGGGGTGGGGTCACTTACCCCATAGGCTGTTGTCCTTGGGGTGGGGTCACCTACCCCATAGGTTGCTGTCCTCAGGTGGGGGTCACCTACCCCATAGGTTGCTGTCCTCAGGTGAGGTCACCTAC
>NW_021604626.1:4288098-4367130 GCF_004785775.1 Grammomys surdaster
GGGGTCACCTACCCCATAGGTTGCTGTCCTCAGGTGAGGTCACCTACCCCATAGGTTGCTGTCCTCAGGTGGGGTCACCTACCCCATAGGTTGCTGTCCTCGGGTGGGGTCACCTACCCCCATAGGTTGCTGTCTTTGGGTGGGACCACATCACGGAGGCTTGCTACCCATTTGTTCTTTCCCCCTGTGAGACTCAAGCCCTGTAATTTAGGGACTCTGTTTCTAGACAGTGAGAACTGGAAGATTTGTGCTAGCCTTGGAATAAATCTGCTGCCACATTCAGTGTGCCTCGGCTTGTCCTATAGGTTGATGTCTTGATTTCTTTCTCTTCCTTCTTCTCTCTTTCTCTCTCTCATTTCAAGATTTTTGAGACAGGGCCTCACTATGGCCTCGAACTTGTGATTCTCCTACTTCTGCTCTCTTCTGCCTTTCAGAGTGTCAGGCTCTGTCCCTGGCACTTCAGCCCAGCACAAGTGAGAGAGAGGAAATCCATGTGATCTCAGAGAGAGAGAGAGAGAGAGAGAGAGAGAGAGAGAGAGAGAGAGAGAGAGAGGAGAGAGAGAGAGAGAGAGAGAGAGAGAGAGAGAGAGAGAGAGAGAGAGAGAGAATCAGTCAGCTCTCAGGGCAGGGCTGGAGAGCACTCTGTGAGATGCAGGACCAGAATCCTCATCTTGGACCAAAGGGAAACTAAAGTAAACAGAAACCCAAGCCTGTGTGGGAGGGATCCCCGAGGAGGTCCAGGAATGAGAAGAAACTAGCCTAAGGCCTAGAAGGACACTCTGACAGACAGAGGGACTCACTTTAACTGGATCAGGGTGACATCAGAGAGGAAACAGAATTGGGAAAGCTGGACTGAGGAATAGCCAGGGTGGGGACAGAAAGTCCCAGGAATCTCTAACTTGATAACTGGGGTAGCTCCAGCTACAAATCCTCCTAACAGCCTGAGTTGTCTGCTTCCTCCTTGGGCTTGGATCCCAGGGGCATGATGGGAGTGGGGAGCCTATAAGGCCGAGGGCATCCTAGACAGGACTGGAGTGAAAGCTGGTAGCTTCCCATGAGGCCCCCAGGATGTGGCCGTGGTGTTGGTGACCGGGGAGTGCAGCCTCCCAGGTCAGGGCTGTGTGTCTTTGTTTGTTTCTAAAGTGTTCTTGTGACCTTAGGGGGAGGGTTCAGGGACAGGCTGTGCTGTTGGCTGTGCCCAAAGCCCAGACCTGGCAAAAGAAGAACTCAAGAGGCCAGCTTCTCCCAGAGACACCCACCCCCCTGGAAAACCTTTTGCACACATACACACACACACACACACACACACACACATACTGCACAACTTCTTGTACTGCTCTCTCAACCCCCAGCAGCCTTGGAGTTTATCCATTAACTGACTCCACCCACCATGCCCAGGGCAGACAGTGAGGTGGCAGCAGAACAGCTCCTCCATTTTTTTTTTTTTTTTCTCAGAGTGGCTGTGTGGTCCTCTCTATTCAGCAAGGCACAGTGTTGTCTTCAGTGCTGTCCTCTCTTGAGCAGAAGTCTCGTATGTCCCCTCCAACCCTGCCCCATGCTAGGCTTCTTTCTCCTCCTGCCCCACCCCCTCCACTCAGTGGTTCCAGCCCTGGGCCACCTGATGGTGACTCTAACTGTCCACCCCCTCTGATGTCACACTGGCTTTGTGTTCCCTTTCCCCAAAGCACAGCTGTGTTTGACAAGAAGGAAGGTCACCCTGCCCACAGCCCGTAAAGTAGCCTGGCCTTTGCTATTGAGATGTGTCCTGTTTGAGATACATACTCAGCCAAGGCTGAGTAGGAGGCTGAGGAAGCTTGGACCTCTCTGTACCCCTCTGCCCTGCATCAGGTCTTACACTTTCACATTAGCATAACAAGAGGAAACTCAGGGTTCACCACCGTCAGAGAACAGGCTCCCTGACTAGGAAACAGATGAGTGTTTTCAGGGACCACACACACTGGAGAGGGCAGATCCAGTTCTGAAAGAGTCTATGAGGAGAGGCTGTGGGCAGGAGACTAGAAGGCTGAATGTGGTGATTGGAGGCATGGCTCAGCCCCAGTTTCAGCCAGGGAAGGGCAGGGGGGTCCAAGTTTTGGGCACCTTTGCAAGGGGCATGTGGCAGGCACCACAGAGAGCTGTGCTTCAGAGTCCTGGCCTGTAGATAAAAGCTTCCTGGTGTTGGTCAGCTCTGGATGGGGCATCAGTGGTACAGATGACAGCCTCTACAGCTGAGGGCTGAGACTCAGTGGCTTCTCCACTCTGGGAGAGAGACAAAAGTCTCTAGGCTCTAAATGAACAGGCTAGTGTTGGTTCAAGGCTAGGATTTCCCACAACCTCAGTGTTAGTGTGGGTATGAGGCCGAACCTTCTAAGCAAATAGAACAGTGGTTCTCGACCTTTCTAACACTGTGACTTTTGACACAGTTCCTCATGCTGTGGTGACCCCCAACCATACAATTATTTCATTGCTACCCCGTAGCTATGATTCTGCTACTGTTACAAATTGTAATATAAATGTCTGTGTTTCCCAATGCTCTTAGGCAACCCCTGTGAAGGGATTATTTGACTTCCCAGAGGGGGCCACATCTCATAGGTTGAGAACCACTGGATAGGGCGTGGCCACAGTGCAATGCTTAGGACTCTGCTGGCTGGCCTGAAGTCATGAGCAACTCCTCGAGGAGCAGGAAGGCCTCAGCAGGGCAGAGAGAGTATAGACTGTGAAGAGTAACAAGAACCAGGGCAAGCTGAGAGTAGAGAGCAGAGGGGGCCAACATGTGGGAGCACCCAGAGTCCTGGTGCTTGCTGAATCTACACACCAAGCCTTCTGCCACACCAAGAGGTCCCTAGGCCAGACTCCTACATATAGCAGAGATGTGAGTGCCCAGGTCTATGGCTTATTTTTGCATGTAGGTACACACAGGGAAGTTCACATGCACAGGATACATGCCAACACACATGTGTGTGCACACAGACACAGGCACACAGACCACATGAACACAGAGCCACACATGCAAAGCACAGCACACATAAATACACACGTGTACTGTATGCACATGCATTCATTGCACACTTGCAAATATGCGCTTGTGTGCACAAAATACATACATATATACATGCATGTGTTGACAGTGTAGCTATTGAAATCTGTGGCCCCAGTAAGTCTGCCCCCAGAAGCTTCTAGAGCAACTTCTTCTAACCTTTCCTAATCAGGCAACACAGGAAACATGAGTGTGTGTGGGGCAGCCTGAGATGAAGCGGCCCAGGGCCAGAAGTGACTGGGCCAAGCTGTGACTATCCTGGGAGAAGGAATCTTCGTCTTGAGAACTATTTCTCAAGATCTTGATTATCAGCAGTTCCCAGGACTGGATGAACTGTACCTGCCGTCCACGGCCCAGGCTGCTGCTCCTCAAGGGATGAAATGCACCCACAGCCTAGGCAGCTGCCTGCCACTGGGTACAGCACACACACACACAGCCTGGGGAGCAGCCGTGGACCTATTTGTCCTAATCCTGAGGGCAGGAAATGAACCTAAGAAGACTCAAAGTGCTATCAGAGGTCACTTTCACGTGTCTTAAGATGTGTGCTTTTTCACATTAAAAATGTCCATTTTCTAACAGAGGGGAGAACATTCTGCTCATTCACCCACATGGGTTACCTATACTGCCTTTGGCCACATGCAGAGAACCAAACTAACTTACAGTGACTTCCAAGTGCTGAAAGCGAGAGAGATTGAGAGAGAGAGAGAGAGAGAGAGAGAGAGAGAGAGAGAGAGAGAGAGCCATCGCTAGGATCTACCAGGAGCACTGAATGCTCCTTGCTATCCCCCAAAATGAAGACATCAAAATAGTAGTCAATACTACACCCTCCCATGAAGATCATTGCCTCACTGATGGGGGCTGGTACATCTGTGTACACAGACACATATATAGACACGTGAATACATACGTATACACAGATGTGCACCAATGTGCGTACAAAACACATTCACACTATCTAAAACAGACACATATGTGCACATACTTGTCAACTGCTCTTTGTCCAGAATGGGGAACAGCAGTAAGCACCGGTTCTTTTTTGTCAACATGGTACAAACTAGAGTCATTGTGGAAGAGGGAACATCAGCTGACAAATTGTCTCCATCGAATTGTCCGGTGAGCAAGTCCATGGGGTATTATTTAATGATTGATGTAGGAGGGCCTAGCCCATTGTGGTGGGTGTCACCTACCACAACGTCGCTGGGCAAGTGGTCTTGGGTTGTGTAAGAAAGATAGCCGAGCAACCAAGCGAACAAGCAAGTCAGTAAGCAGCCCCACCCCCACCATGTTCTCCTCTTCAGTTCCTGCCTCCAGGTCCCTGCCTTGAGTCTCTGTTCTGACTTCCTTTGATGAGCTATAACTGGTCAGTTGAAAGAACCTTTCCTCCCTGAGTGGTTTCTGGTCATGGTGTTTATAACCTCAGCAGAAAGCAAACTACGACAACCTCCTGCTTCATAACTAACGCCCCGAGGACCCCTGATGTCTTGTGGGGGTGTTTTCTATGAGTCAGACATGTTGTATATTCGGCATGTTCACACTACTTCAGTGACGTACAACAGGAGGAGGTAGTTACAGAGAAATGAGGATCTGAAGGCTGGTAGGATGGCACAGTAGGTAGACACTTGCATATAAGGTGCAAACATATAAGGCACAGTCGGTATAAGAAGACACTTGCGAACTGAGGACCTGAGTTTGAACCCTTCCCAGACACCACAAAGCAGCAAGAGAAAAAAATATTTCAGAGAGCCGACCTTTGGCTTCTACACATGAGCTATGGTGTGTTTGAGCCCACATACAAAGTAAAGGAAATAAGGGTTGGTGAGAAGGTTCAGCAGGTACAGGAGCTTGCAGCCAAGGCTGACGGCCTGAGTTTGATCCCTGGGACCCATATAATGGAAGGAGAAATCCTGTTCCTGCAAGTTGTTTTCTGCACATGCATACACAAATACATGTAATAAAATTAAATAAGCAAATGAATTTTAGAGGTGAGATTCTGGCTGGAGGGATGGCACATTCCTTTCATCCCAGCGCTTGGGAGGCAGAGGCAGGTGGATCTCTGTGAGTTCAAGGCCAGCCTGGTCTATAGAATGAATCCAGGAGAGCCATGGATCTGTTACACAGTAAAAACTGTCATGAAAAACAAACAAACAAACAGATGAGATTCTGAGCTACCAATGATGGGGAAGCACACAGCAACTAACAGTGAGAAAATGTTGTATATTTAGGACACCTGCGTGCTGCCTCCGACCTACCTCAGTCATCTCTACATGAGGAGATGAAGGACCACCCACTCAGATCCAGCAGCTGACACACTGCTCCTCCCTGCACACACACAAGCCGTTCCCACCCAGAGGGTGCAACACCATGGCTCACAGGGAGGGCCCTGACTAACCAGGTGCCGCAAATATTGACTTTGCATCTTGAGCACCAGCTGGTACCTCTTAGGGACTTCAGAGGTGTGTGCTGCTTTGGATAAGTAGCCCTGCTCTACCTAGGGCCCAGACATCACACACTGCCTGAGAACTTGTGCTAACATCAAGTACCCATAGTGCCCCCTCAGTTCTCCACCAAAAGCCTCAGAGTAAGGCTGGCTGGCCTCTGGGTACACCACACGCATCTTGTCACCCCATCACCTGCCATCTTGGCTAGTTTGCCTTTGTGTTCTGATGGAGCAAGTGGCCAGAGATTTATGCTTCGGTTAGAGCTCTGATCCTGCTCACAAGTCATAGGTGAGAGAATGTCTCTCCCTATGTCTGTAAACTCAGTGGAACTCAGAGCTTCTGAAAGGCCAGGAGGCTATGGCCAGATACACTGGGGACCATGTGAAGGTGTATCTAGCTAGCACATTACCAGAAACCCTCCTATAAAAAATGGGCTTACATGTGATTGGTTCTTCCCTTCCACCCTCTCCAGACTGAGCGCTCTCTCTCTCTCTCTCTCTCTCTCTCTCTCTCTCTCTCTCTCTCCCTCCTCCTCTCTCTCCCCCTCCCTCCCTCCTCCCTCTCCCCATCCCTATCTCTATCCCCCCTCCCTGTTTCTTTTCCTCCTCTACCCCCTACTTACCCCTGGCCTTTTCCACACAAAGGGGACCTGGGGCCTCTCGCTGTAGAACAGGGAGCCATTGCTGGCAGGGAAGTCAGCATCCTCGAACAAGCTGCCAGATTGCAGGCAGCCCTGCCGTAGCTGCTCAAAGCTCTGACCTGAGGAGTGGATAGTCCTGGCATCCCTGGGGACTGGCTGTGGCTGTGGCCTCAGGGACCGATGGAGGTAAGGCATGACTGCTTCTCGACAGTCAAGTAGAGGAAAAAGATGTGAGAGGCAAGGTGAGGGTAGCCAGTAGAGAGCCCTGACCTCCACCCGATTGCTGGGCACCTCCCTGGGAAATGAGATAGGGCCCTCCCGGATGGCAAATACTGAGTGAGACCTCTGCCCACTTAGGGCTCCAAGGAACCAGAGGCACCTCTGGAACATGGCTGAGTCTGATCAGAGGGAGGAGGTTCCTCTGTCAATGCACAGTGGAGTCCCTGAAGGACAGGCAGGGTGACTTCGTAGGGAAGGATAGCAACCAAATTGGTTCAGGAGGCGTTTGTGGTGTCTGAAGTCAGAGCAGAGCTTTGTAGTTTGAGGGAGCTAGGTGTATCACAATGTAACACTGAAGGCAGTGCTCCCTGGGATCTTTGAACCAAACCCCATCCTGATTTACATCAGGGCTCAGCACTCCGTCCTGTGACAGGCCTTTATGTCCCTGGACCACACCGTCTGTGTTCTAGCCACATACTCGAGTGACTGTCACAGTTACCAAAGCAACTGCGTGGACACAAAGATGAGGCTACATCCCCGCCAAGCCTTCAGACTGGGGAATCGGCTCAGGTGGGAAAGCGTTTACTGTACACTCATGAGGAAAGACCCAAGTTTTAACCTCCAGGATCTGCATAAAAAGCTAGGCATAGTGGCATCCACTTATAATGCCAGCACTGAGAAAGTGGATCTCTTTGAGCTAGCTCTGGGTCAATGAGAGATGCTGCCTCAAACGAATAAGGTAGCCAGGCTGTGACGGTACACGCCTTTAATCCCAGAGCTCAGGCAGAAGCAGGCAGATCTCTGGGAGTTCCAGGCCAGCCTGGTCTACAAAATGAGTTCCAGGACAGCCAGCCAAGGTTGTTACACAGATAAACTGTATCTCCAAAAATAAAATATAAACCCAAAACAAAAAACAAAAGAAAAACAAAAAGAACAATGTATGAGGATGGAGAGATGGCTCAGCAGCTAAGAGCACTGACTGTTCTTCCAGAGGTCCTGAGTTCAAATCCCAGCACCCAGTTGGTATCGCACAACCATCTGTAACTTCAGTTCCAGGGAATCCAATGCTCTCTTCCAGCTTCTGTAAGCATTACATACGTGTGGCACATATACATATATGAAGACAAAACATTCATACAGATAAAGCAACAACAACAGGGAATATGATATAGCACTGGACACACACACACACACACCCCCCCAAAAAAAGAAGAAAGGGGTCCTGGTCGTTTGGCTCTGAGTCAGGTGAGCTCAAGGACAGCTATAAGTCCCCCTCCAGGCCTCACCACAGCCCTCTCTGTAGGACCCCAAAGGGCTCCCATGCCCTGGCTGAGACTTTCCGTGTGCTGCTGTTTGCCAAGTAACATTCTGCAGTTTTCCTAAGAACAAAACATCCTGTTGAAGGTGTGACGCCCCAGCAGGGACTTTCCACCATACAAACCATTGCCCCCCAGTGGAGTTCCTGTTTGTGTTTTTCCTTCCCCAGTTTGGTGTAAATATTGAACCTGCTTAGTAAAAGCTTCGGAATTCTCTTATAACGAATGACCAGAGTCTGTGTCTTCCTTTAATCCCCCAGGCCTACGCCCGAGTTCAGTACCGTGGCAGCACTGGTGCTGTCACCTCTCCACATCAAACTCCCCAGCAGAATCTTACAGGCTCTTGGTGGCTTAGGCCTTGTCTGGCCCAGCCTGTCTTCCTGAAGCCAGGACAATGATACCTGAGAAGCTGACAGAGAGTCTGCGGCAGGGTTTCCAGGTCTAAGGTAGCCACTGGGAAATGCCAACTGGGTAGCTGGTTGAGCTGGAGATGACCTCTAACTTCACAGTGTCCTCGAGGGACCCCATCAAACCAATTTGCAAGAAATAGGGCGGAAACTATAGTTCCATCAACAGAGCATATGTCTAGCATGTGGGACACTCTGAGTTTGATTCTCAACACCACAGAAACAGGCATGGTGGTACACATCTGTGATGTCAGCACCCAGGTGGTAGAGGCAGCAGAAGCAGACGTCTAAAGTCATCCTTGGCTACGTAGCCAGGGCTGGAGACTCTGTAGAAAGTGGGATCAGGGTGGAAGGCGTGAAGAAAAGAGGAGAGAGAGAAAGAGGAAAAGGAAATTGTGTAAACCCCTCCTCATCTGAACTTCACGGTCGAGTTCTCCAGAACAAAGAGTCCCTTGGGAACCTTCTGTTTCCACCCACCAAGGATGACTTTTTTTGGTGTGCCTTACTGAGTTGCAGCCAATGAGACAATCTTCAGGAAGTGGGAAGACGAGAATGTATTGCCGACTATGGAAATCTGCCTTGTAGCCGAGGGTTGGCAGTGGGATTTCCTTCCGTGGGGATAGTTTCATGTTATGTGCTAATAACATCGAATTGAAACAGGGCTGTGCCGTAGGACAAGACAGGAGTGGGGCAAGGAGGTGGTCACAGAACTTTGTGCAATCATTCCGCATAGTGGGGACCACAAGCATTCCACTGTGTGGGGGACAGATGTGAGCTCAGTGTGTTGGACCAGGGGTCAGGAGACAGGCGTTGTGACCACAGAGAGGAGGAAGAGCGTGGCCTGCAAGGGGTTGCACACTAACTGGGAAGGCAGCCTCAGGAAAGCCGCTCTCTGGGAGTGCTTCGACGGAAGTTTGACCAGAAGGAAGAACTCACTCACTTCTGGTGGTGTAGCCCGGACAGGTAGAGAGGGCTGAACTCTGGAGTCATGAGAGCACCTGACCACCAGAGGGCACTGTTGGAACGAGACCTGAAATCAAGCCCAGCTTCCAGGCTTCCAAGGCAGCAGGTAAGTCTCTGCTCACCAAGGACCAGATGATGCAGGGCAAGCTTCTGGCCCTCCTACTGGACGGCTTGGTGCCTTGGGGCAGATGCCTTCCACAGAAGTGTGTCCCCTGTCCCCTCTATCTGTGTCTCCAGAGATGGTCCAGGACCCTAAGGAGCATTTCTGGTTCCTACAACGGGCTAAGCCTGCCTAGTCCTTGAAGAGATTTTGCGTACCTACAGGAGAAAGGTCCCATCATGACAGGCTGCACACTGTCACCCCCTCATGAAAAGGGAAATGGACTCTTCTCCAGTCTTCAATAGGAAGGGTTACAGCCTTATTTTTAATCTAGTACTTGTCTTGACCTGACAGCATTCACGAGGGGTTAATGTTGCTGCCTGGAGCTGGGGGAGGGAGACAGGAGGCTATGGTCCCCAGGCTCTGGCTTGGGTGAGTTTGGATGAAAACGGAGGTGTCAAAGGGCAGAGTGGGAGGGAGGTTACCTCAGCCACAGGGTCAGGTCACCTTTGCTCTTTAAAACAATACAAAAACTCAAGCATTTACTTGAGGGGGTGTGGTGTGTGTGTGTGTGTGTGTGTGGTGTGTGGTGTGTGGTGTGTGGTGTGTGTGTGTGTGAGGTGTGTGTGTGTGTGTGTGTGTAGTGTGTGTGGTGTGTGTGTGTGTGTGATCGGGAAGACCTACTAGGGAGTCAGTTCTCTCTACCCTGCGGAAGGCCGGGACTGAGGTCAGGGTGTAAGGCTTGGCTCCAGTCCTTTACCTGCTGAACTTTTCTTGCTGACTCACCTTTGTGCTTTAATTGAGTGAGGCTAATAGTTATAGCCTGTGTGGACACGCCTAATGACAGATGGCCTCTCTCAAGTAAGATCAGCCCACTCACGGCCACCACGTTCCAAACTCTCTCTTTTCTTCCAATTGTTTGTGTGTGAGTAGGTGCACACATGTGTGTGTGGTGGTGCATGTATGTGTGCGTGCATGTGTGTGTGAGTTGCATGTGTGTGTGCAAGTGTGTGTGTGTGTGCATGTATGTGCGGAGGTGCATGTGTGTTGGGGTAGCATTGTGTGAGTTCATGTATGTGTGGGGATGCGTGTGTGTGTGTGTGTGTGTGCGCATGTGTGTGTGTGCAAGTGTGTGTGTGTATGTATGTGTGGAGGTGCATGTGTGTTGGGGTAGCATTGTGTAAGTTCATGTATGTGTGGGGATGCGTGTGTGTGTGTGTGTGTGTGCATGTGTGTGTGTGTGTGTGCATGTGTATGAGGAAGTGCACGAGTGTTGGAGGGGGAGATATTGGGGCTGAACGTGCACACTAGAGGTCAGAAGTTCAGAAATAAACCATTGTAGTTAAGGAGCCCCAGAAAACAGTGTTGCCTGGCAGTCCTCCAGTGACAGCCTTTGCTCTACCCTCCTCCTCTTCCTCTTCCTCTTCCTCTTCCTCCTCTTCCTCCTCCTCCTCTCTTCTTTCTCCTCCTCCTCCTCCTCCTCCTCTTCCTCTCTTTCTCTTTCTCCTCCTCCTCCTCTTCCTCCTCTCTTCTTTCTCCTTCTCCTCCTCCTCCTCCTCCTTCTCCTCCTCCTCCTCCTCCTCCTCCTCCTTCTCCTTCACAGAGTCTTACTCTGTAGTCCAGCCTGGTCATGTCCTCCTGGCTCTATCTCCCTAGGACTGGAATTGCAGCTTGCTCCACTGTGCCCAGTATCCGCTCTGCCTCGCCCCCTCTCTCCCTTGTCTGCAGTGGAAAGACACTAGTATTTGTGTTTCCAAATTTCTTTGCTATGTTTTCCGTAGAAGAACTGACCATTAAGTAAATATTATTTCTAGAGCTCAGCTTTCGCAAGAGACAGCCTGCTGGACCCACAGGACAGCTCTTTGACCATCACTTGGAGCTCTGGTGACAAGAGGGTGATGACATTTTTCCATAGGAAGGGCCATGACTTATCTAAACTGACAGCCGGGGCAGAAGCACCCTTCCGTAGACTTTCCTAGTACCCGAGCCAAAGCAAACATGGAGTTTGGACGAGCAGCTCGTGGCTGTGTCTGTGGGTATGCAGGTGCTAACGAGCTAGACTGGAGAAAAGGTTAGGAAACCGAATTTCTGTCTGCTCTGTGGCCTCATTTGGCTCTGACGGAAATAGTACTTCATGTGCCAAAGGACCCACAAGGCACCCTGAGGACATCCCCAGAATCTGCCACTTTCAATATGAGACTCAGATTCAACATGTGTGACTGCTGAGGGATTTTTATTGACAAATACTTCCTGGAATAGACTCCATTAAGCTGCCTGAGAATAGCTCAGTGGGTAGAGGACTTCCTGGCATGACTGAGGCCCTGTGTTCACTCTCCATAAACCAGGCATGGACATGCATGTCTGTAACCCCAGCACTTGGGGAACAGAGACAGGAGGATCAGGAGTTCGAGTCATCCTCAGCTACACTACGAATCTGAGGCCAGCCTGGGATACATGAGATGCTGCCTTAAAAATAAAAAAGCCACTAAAGTGGTTTTCCTTAACTGTAGTGGGTGATGTTTAAATCTCCAACCTGAATAGGACCAGTCAATGAAAACACAACTCAGTAATTATGAATATATTCTGTAAGCCTAGATTGGGCAGATACCCTTACACTACTCTGTTCCCCAGCTATGAGACCCTTATAACTTGAGAGTTTTCCAGACCCTGCGTTTGTCCTTCTACCTCCTGCTTCCCTGTTGTCATCCTCTGTTGTCTTCTCTCTCCTCTATTCTCCCCAGTGGTCCTCTCTCTCTTCTCTCCCCAGTCTCCATGGTCTTCCTCCTCCATTGTCTTCCTCCAGTCCTCCTCCAGTTGTCCTCCCCCTGCTCTCTTCCCACCAACCTTTATATCTCCACCTCCCCTTCCTCTGCCCAATCACTGGCTCCAGCATTTATTTTACAAATTAAGATGGGCAGAGGGTTCACTAGAAATCACCTGTGTAATGACTCACACCTCCTCTGCAGCCCTTCCCAGGAAAGGGGAATTAGTATCAAAATACAAGGTCAGGGCTATCCACAACACTTAAGCAGTTTATATATTTTAACAATATTTTTTTCTAATTGACAAAGCATCTTTTGTTTTTATTTCTATCTGGACATCAGGTCTATGGTGGGAGCTGGGAGGCTGGCATAGTCCCATGGTACCTACCCAAATCCACCCCAACACCATAAAGAAAAAGCCCAAACAGGCAGAAGAAGCAAAGGACAATACATCCCTGACCTCCAAGCCCCTGGATAGCATCTATCCTTGTCATACACAAACATGCATACATGCATAAACAACACACACATGCAAACCACCACACGGATATGCATGTATAAACAACATATACATGCAAGCCACATGGATACGATACACACACAAACTAAGCAAGGAATGCAGGTATGCACAAGCCACACAGACAAGAAAATATCGGAAGTGCATGCTTGCACCAATCATACATAAATGCTTGTGGGTACAAACCACATACATGCACACACAAGCACACAGACAAACAGCATACGCATATATGCACAGCTTTTTCTTCCTTTCTTTCTTTCTTTTTTTTTTTTTGTTTTTTTTGTTTTTTCGAGACAGGGTTTCTCTGTGTAGCCCTGGCTGTCCTGGAACTCACTCTGAAGACCAGGCTGGCCTTGAACTCAGAAATCCGCCTGCCTCTGCCTCCCAAGTGCTGGGATTAAAGGCGTGTGCCACCACTGCCCGGCTGCACAGCTTTTTCTTAAAGACAAAAAAAAAAAATTCCCACTCAGTCCCCTTCTGGTGTAAGTCTCTCAACTGTATGCGCACTGACCTTGGAATTCAGGAAGGTCCGACAGTTGAGTGCAGGAATGCGTGTGAGCCTGTGTGTTCTGAGCATGAGCGCGTGGTTCCATAGACGTAGTGAACCATAGTGAGACCCTGGAGCTAGGAGAGCCGCCGTACCTGGCAGGCATGGTGTGAGGCAGGTAGCTGGCAGCTGTGAGGGGTCTACTGGGGAACACAATCCAATGGACAATCCTACCTGTGGACACAAGTTTTAGAGTAACTCCTGGTCATAAAGAGGTCTGGAAGACACCGTGGAGGAGTGAGAGAGACACTTGGTGTGAGCTGCCACATGCTTGTGTGGTGAGGGAAGCCAACCATGGAGGTCCTAGGATGCAGACGGAGAAAACTGCATCTCTCTCTCACACTGTTTCCTAGAGAGTGAAGGAACCGGGGACCGTGGGGACATCAGGCCACTCAGTTAACCCCCTCAGAACAGACAGAGTCTACACAGCCAAGAGCCCTGTTGTCTGACTTGCCACTACAGGGGTACTTGCTCAGGTGGATTAAACGAGCCTCTTATCTGTGTTAACTGGGATGGAGTGATGACCAGCCAGTAAAGACTGGCACAGAGGAGGCTCATGTTCACACAGCCTTCGTAGCAAGGGCTACCCACGCTCAGTACAGCATGGTTATACATCAGACTTGTCCCTGACTTCCTCACACTGGACAATTGGCTAGAACGGCTCCAGCACTCAGTTTGCCTCGGCTGCCTGGTTTCTTATGACACCCACAGAAATAGCCAGCTAAGGTGGTACACGGTGCAAGAGGCAGAGTGAGTACACAGGACCTCATCAGATGGAAAGTACATCTTCATTCCTGGCTGTGTTCTTCGGCTTGGGAGTTCTCCAAGGCAAAGGGTCTTTACTGAGGCTCCCCTGCGTACGTGACTGGCTAGCTCCATCTCCACCCTTCCCTCTTTGTAGAGGGCTGAGGCTGGAAATTCCTTTTGATCACATAGTCAGACTCTCTGGTCACTAGCCCTATCCTGAGCTGACCTTGAGGCCTTCACACAGAGGACAAGAAACTGTTCAGTGAGCTGAAGAATCCAGTCTTCTGGACTCAGAAACAGAGGAAAAAGTGAGAGTTCCTATCACTATATTCAGGAACTCTACTCTTGTGTCCCTAGCCCAGGGTTCCCTGCTGAACCCAGAAGCTACTAAGGCATCTACACACTCCTCAGGGAAATCTGTGCACCACTGGCCTTTCCTGAGCCCTTACTCCCTGCATACCCCCATGGGCTGCTGGTGTCCTCTTTAGTCCTGGGTGCAGACCCTCATGGCTGCAGCTGCCTTACATCCTACAACTGGGCTCCCACTGAGATCTTCCGGCAGGTATTTTACATCACCGCCCAGAGAAGGTCGCTTTCCAGAGCTCAGCTTAGACACCGTCAAGTTCTGCATGGTGCATCTGTCTTCTAAGCCAGGGACTGCTCTGCCCACCCTCTCTTCCCGCCTTCACTTTCCTGTGCCACTTTAGGGCGGAGGCAAGTTGTGCCTGTGTCAACTCCATTGCCAAGAGATTGCTTGATGTTCTGGATGCAATGCAAGTTGCCACTCATGGTGGACTGCGGGGGTGGGGACCATCTGCTCCTGCTGCCTTCTCAGCTCCCACCCTTCCTTGGTGACCATCAGTCTCATCCCCTAAACCTTCATGACTATTCTCCACACTCAGGGACAGCGCTCCAAAACCTCCAGCCTCCAAAACGGCCACCTTTCATCCACAAGCTCAGAACATTTTGTTTTAATATGACTTCGCCACAGTTGGAATTTCCCGGGCCTAATCAGCTGTGCCAGAAATTTCCAGAAGGTGCTTCCTTCCAGAAGGTGATATGTATCCACAGCCCACTGGAAGCCCCGTGCAGAACAGGCAACTAACGTAATTACAGCTGGTCGATGTTGCTCTCATCCATCCTGAAAGCAGCTGATGACGTGAGGGTCATTACCTGCAGGTGGGACCCTTCCCGGCATGTCCTGAGAGGCTTACGAGTGCATCACGAGGGGCTTACATCCCAAAGCCAACACGGCTGGCTTCCGGTTGTCACAACCCAGCCAGTCCTGTGACTGTGGTCCCAGCTCCAGGGAACTGGGGTAAATGTGTAACTCAACGCCAGCCCATTTTTGCACAGAGCTCATCTGCCATTGGGGCTTCCTGGAAGGGGTCCAGAGGAACATCGCCCTGGCCTTGCTCCATCTTGGCCAAGCCTGGATTCCCATGGTCCCCCGACCTGGGTCCTCCCTAAGCCTTTGTACAGAGTAGCCCGGGAATAGATCCATCTCCACCCCTCGAGTATAAATAAGCCTGTTTTGCTCACTAGGGGATAGCTGTGCTTGTCTAGGCTGGAGTTGAAGGTAAGCAGAGCCCTCTTGGTTCCTTTCTGCTCCTTCATGGGAACTGGCTGGGCAGGAGCTGAGCTGTGTACAGCAGAGAAGGCAGGGCTGGGCAGAGACACTGGAAAGGGTTGGATGGCTTTTGTTCTGAGTGAGGAGCCAGAAGTCTGTGGTAGCTGGTGCTTCACGAGACGTGACCACTGACTGCTTCTCCTCTCCCAAAAGGCTAGATGTCCAGGTACGCTGTCCCCTGCGGGTCACTACTCTGGGCTCACTGGGAATTGCTTGTCTTCTGGTAGGGGATAGCCAGGCCATCTGCTTCCTGTGAGCCCAGATGGGTCCTCAAAGGCAGGGAGACTTTCACAGGATCAGCACTAGGGTGGCCAAGTCCACTGGACCTCTCCCAGCTTGAAAGGAGAACAAGGCTTCACTGTTCAGACTGCAAGCAGCAAGAAGGGATCAGTCCTGTGGTCATCTCAAGTAGCATCTCTATCCAGGCTCGATGCTGGGGTCTGTGTCTTGTAGGTCCTCACCATGTCCTGTAGAGCCTCAACTTACCCCCCTGTAAACAGGCTTCCTCATGGTTCTAAGATTCTCTAGGGCTGGGACTAAGTTTGGAGCACCTGGTAACATGGAAGTACTTTGATATGTGTCAGGCTAAGCAAAAAGGTAGCTCCTTCTTTATTTTTGTGTGGTGTGTGTGTGTGTGTGTGAATGTTTATGTGTGTATATGTGATGTGTGTGTGCTGTGTACTGTATGTGCATATTATTTATTTATTTATTTTTATTTTTTGAGATATGGTTTCTCTGCTGTAGCCTTTGCTGTCCTAGAACTCACTCTATAGAGTGTGCTGGCCTCAGATTCAGAGATCTATCTGCCTCTGCCTCCTGAGTGCTGGAATTAAAGGCTTTTTTTTTCTCTAGAAGACAGAGTCATACTGTGTAGCTCTGGTTGTTGTTTCACCATCCCAGCCCAAAGTATGTGTGTATTTATGTGAATGTGGCATGTGTGTGTATGATGTGTATGTATGCATTGTGTGTATGTATGTATTGTGTGTATGTATGTATGCATGTGTATATGTGTATGAATGTATTGTGTGTATGTGTATATGTGTATGAATGTATTGTGTGTATGTATGTGTATATGTGTATGACTGTATTGTGTGTGTGTATGTATGTATGTATGTATGTAAGTATATAAGTGTTTGTATATGTGAAGTGTGAGAGAGGATCATGGAGACACGGAGCCATGAACACAGATAGAGACCAGAAGAGGACACCAGGTGTCCTGCCAGCTACTGTCCTTCTTAGTCCCTTGAGACAGGGTCCCTTACTGAAGCTGGGGTTGGTTGGCAGCCAGGAAGCCCTGGAGATCACCCTGTCTACTTCCTCCACATCTCTAGAGTTGGGGGAGTATGTGGTCGTGACTGTTTTTTCACAAGGGGTCAGGGGACATGAACCCAGACTTTCATATTTGTGCAACAAAAGTGATCTTCCGTGCGGAACCTGCCCCAGGCTCCTCAGTTCCGTGTTTCTTTCAAGAGGCAATGTACGTTGTGTCTAGCTGCCACTCGAGGAATCAAGCGTCAGGTCTGTGTCCCAGCTGTGTGACCTGGTGCAGGTCACAAGACTTGTCTGTTCCTCTACCAATGGCACTGATGACTCTATCCACGGCTGTCCCAGGATGACCTTAGGAAGGTGGGCTAACCTGTGGTACTCAGGTTCCTGTGGAAGGCAGACCAGTGGGACACATAGTAAATACACTGCTACAGGGTACAGGGTGCTTCTGGTGGCTGCTAGGTCCAGAAGAGGTGAGGGAGGGGTGTGGGGAGCCTGGGGTAGACTATGAGTGGTGAAGATGGTCTGGTGGCAGGAGAGAGCCCTGGAAATGCACCCCGATAATGACAGGACAGGCAACATAGCCCCGAGGGAACACAAGACAGGGACACAGAGAAATGGCTGGTTGAGAGGGGATGGTAAGGAGAGAGATCTCCTCTGTTCTCCTGCTGCAATCTCACTTCGGGTGAACTTGACAGGCAGAAGCTTACAGCTGAGAGCAAACAGTCACTTGTGCCTGAGGACAGTGGTGACGTACTTCCTGGGACAGCAGCCATGGCACAGCCCCCGGGACAGAGGCACCGGGACAGGAACAGCAATGTGGGAAGCGCTGTACCCACCCCCATGGCTCACCCTGCTGCACAGGCACCCGGGGCAGGTCCTGACCCTACTGTGCCTTGGTTTATAACAGCACAAGTGGGCAGCACACAGCCACTCCTCTGCCTAGGAAGGGCCAGGGGTAACAGGCAGAGTGTTCTACTCTGCTTTTCCAAACCAAAAAACTTTCTTTGAGATTGGTGGGTGGAGCCAGATGTGTAAGCCAGGAGGATGAAGTACTGGGTGGTCAGAAGCCAGAGGTGACCAGCGGGATGACCAGAGCAGAACAAAAAAGTACCTTGTCTGTCTGTGGAGGATATTCTCTGTGGAGCCCAGGCAAGTGCCACGACCCGGTGTGGGAGGCCAGGGTGACCTCGGAGCTTTGCAACACCATAGTGACATTCTGAGATCATTAACTTATAAAGAAGAAAGGTTTGTCTTGGCTTGTGGTGCTGGAGTTACAGGTCAAATTTAGACAGACTTGTTGCTCGGGGCCTGCTGGGGTGTCAGCTGGTGATGGCAACGGCATTTGGCCAAACAAGCTGCTTCCCCATACATCTAGGAACCAAAATCAATGAAGAAGGAAAGACACAGGTCCTGCCACCCGTCTTAATGGCATACCGCCAGTGGCCTTGGGACCCCCACTAGGACCTATACCCTAAATGTCCACAGCACTTTCAATGGAACAATGCTGGGCGTTAAGAGTTTCACTTAGGGACCTTGTGGGTGGTTTGTTGAGCACAACAGAAGGTGGAAGTTGTAAGTGTGAAGCAGCAGAGAGGAAGGGTCAAGGTGACCTTTAGCCAGGGTTGAGGTACCAACACCCAGCAGTAGTGGCCATGGTGAGGTAAGGGGTAGGAAGCCCCATGTCAGGCTGATTCCTTCTATAGAAGCAAGAACACGTGGTCCACTTGGTCAGAACTGAAAGATGGATAGAACTCGCCTTCCCACATCAGGACTGGGGAAGTAAGAGGTAGGTTTTGCAGAGTCAGCTCAGGAACCTTCTTCCTCTGAGATCCCAGGCTAACTATGTACTTACTGTGTGTGGTAGCTGAGGCTGGAGCAGGGCTGAGGTTCAAGGGAAAAGGCTATCCAGCTCAGTGGGCCACCCCATCCCCTGGTTCATGACTGGCCAGAGTCCCAAGCTCTTCCTGTGCCTTGTAGGGAAGTTGGCAAATCAATTCCTGGCCTACCAGAGATCACTGAAGCCAACTTAGGGTGAGCAGGCCGGGGAGACAGGTCAGTTATGGAGTCTTCTTTAGCTGCTGTGTAGGATCCAGCCTCCCTGGAGTAAATCACAGGTATGAAGGACCTAGGCTTGGGCAAGACCTTTGGCTCCTAATTCTAGCTGCAGGCTAGGATCTCATGGACACTAAAATCAACCCTAGGATACACCCACGTGAATACAAGGGCTCCACAAAGACCAGTGGGCAGTCCACATGTCCTTCTCCAGAGATGAACTCATAGCCTTTGTCACTTGCATGCCTGGCTCTACCAAGACTGTGCCATAGCCTAGTATGATAACAAGTGGACTTCCAGAAATCCAAAGCAAAGCATGGTCAGAGCCACGTTCTCCTGGGGCCTCTCTCTGCCTTTGGCTTGCGGATTCCCTCCTCTCCCTGCGACTCTAATAGATTTCTCTGTTCCTGTGTCCTGATATCCTCGTGTGTGTGTGTGTGTGTGTATATGTGTGTGTGTGCATGTACAAGTGTGTTCACATGTGTATAGAGACTGGATAACAACCTTTCATGTCATGTCAAAATGGTGTCCATCTCCTTTGAGACAGGGTCTCTGATTGACCTAGAACTCACCTATTAGCCTAGACTATCTTGCCAGAGAACTGTAGGGAGTCAAACCCCAGGAATCTACCTGTCTCCAGTGCCTGAGTGCTGAGGTTACAGGCATATGCTACCATACCTGGTATTTTCACATGGGTTCTGGGGAGCCAGGTCACATCCTCAAGCTTGCAATAGAAGCACTTCACCAACTTATCTGTAGCCCTGTCTCTTGCTGCCCTCTGTGTATAAGAATGTCACTCAATCTGCATCTGAGCCCACTGGCAGGGTGCTCATTTTACCTTGTCTTCAAAGGCCCTATCTTGCCAGGCAGTGGTGGCACACGCCTTTAATCCCAGCACTTGGGAGGCAGAGGCAGGCGGATTTCTGAGTTCGAGGCCAGCCTGGTCTACAGAGTGAGCTTCAGGACAGCCAGGGCTGCACAGAGAAGCCCTATCTTAAAAAAAAAAAAAAGGCCCTATCTCCAAATACAATTACAATCTGATGATTGAGGTGGAACAGGCCTGTAATCCCAGCTACGCAGGCGGCTGAAGCGGGAGGGTCACAAGCTCAACACTGCCTAGAATACAGAATGACTACAAGGTTAGCCAGGGTGACTTACTGAACCTTAGAGACACGGCTCGTTGGTAGAATGCTTTCCAAGCATGCGCGAGGGCCTGGGTTGATCCCCACCTCCTTACAAACTACAAGTGGTGGGGTGCACCTGTAATGCCGGAGGTGGAGGCAGGAGGATCAGAACTTCCAAATCATCCTAATCTGTACATAGTGAGTTCAAGGCCAGCCGAGGCTGCATGAAACCTTGTCTACGGTGAGCTGTAACCGTACAGCACCTGCCTAGCAACTCAAGAGGCCCTGGATTCTGTCCCCAAACAGTCACACTCCAGGGCTCTGGAGGTGGGAATGTAAACATGTAGATCGGGGAACAACTCAGCGGATGGCTTTCCATATGGATCGTCCTGGGTTCCCAGGGATCTCTGACTGCTCTCCTCCTGACTGACCCGAGCTGCAGGTGCCTTCTCCTGGGCTGTCTATGGCAGCCTTGCTTTTGGCTTTGAGTGAGTTCTTAAGTATATATCAAACAAAAGCAGAAACAGATAGCAAGGGATGGATAGAAACACCAGGCACACGACAAACTTCCGATCAGTCTCTCAAGACACCCAGGGGAGTCACCTGGACAAACACGCTTGCACACCCTGGAATGGGGGTGAGGGAAAGTCAGCCCTACTTCCAAAGCCAGTAGCTCAGAGAGTGGGAACAGCACATGGCAGTTTAGCTATAGAATGCAAATTACACACAGCTGCTGGGAACTACCAGGGCAACTAAAGGTTTGGTTGGCTTCAGGGCTCCAAATAACCACTTGTCACTCTCACAAAATGTTACTCCAGGGCACACAGAAGCAAGCATACAGATCAGCGATGACTCCCACGGGGGCAGGCCTGAAGGCCACCATCTTTTGCATCCTGACCTGGGTCAGCCTGACTGCTGGGGACCGCGTATACATCCACCCCTTCTCTCTCCTGTACTACAGCAAGAGCACCTGCGCCCAGCTGGAGAACCCCAGTGCAGACACACTCCCAGAGCCAACCTTTGAGCCTGTGCCCATTCAGGCTAAGACCTCCCCCGTGGATGAGAAGACCCTGTGTGACCAGCTGGTGCTGGCCACTGAGAAGCTAGGGGCTGAGGATCGGCAGCGGGCTGCCCAGGTCGCAATGATTGCCAACTTCATGGGCTTCCGCATGTACAAGATGTTGAGAGAGGCAGGAGGTGTGGCCATTCTCTCTCCACCGGCCCTCTTTGGCACCCTGGTCTCTTTCTACCTTGGATCCTTGGATCCCACGGCCAGCCAGCTGCAGGCACTGCTGGGTGTCCCTGTGAAGGAGGGAGACTGCACCTCCCGACTGGATGGACACAAGGTCCTCACTGCCCTGCAGGCCGTTCAGGGCTTGCTGGTCACCCAGGGTGGGAGCAGCAGCCAGACGCCTCTGCTACAGTCTACCGTGGTGGGCCTATTCACTGCCCCAGGCCTGCGCCTAAAGCAGCCATTTGTTCAGAGTCTGGCTCCCTTTGCTCCTGCCCTCTTCCCACGCTCTCTGGACTTATCCACTGACCCAGCTCTTGCCACTGAGAAGATCAACAGGTTCGTGCAGGCTGTGACAGGGTGGAAGATGAACTTGCCACTGGAGGGGGTCAGCACAGACAGCACCCTACTTTTCAACACCTACGTTCACTTCCAAGGTGAGGCAAACGCTTGGGTCACTGGCCCTGGCTTGTACCAGAGGTGGCACTGGGTTTCCATGGCATCCCTGTGGTTTATGTGTGAGACGGGCAGAGATGACAGGTTCCTGCCTCTGTGTCACTGGTGAAGCCCTGGAGGCTAAGAAAAGCAAACCTGGCTCAAGATGGCACAGCCTCTGCCGCCCTACCCAATTGTCCTTCTGGGCCGAGCCATGCTCCTGAGACTAGGGTGGCTGACCCCCCGCAGGAACACCCAGCTTACTCGCTCACATGGAGAGATGCCCACACATCCCAGTCCAGGAAGTTGTCCATCCATTTGATCATCTCCAACTACTTTTAAGACTGGGCAGGGGTCTTTGAGGGACAGAGATTCTGACCCTCCAGGTTTCTTATTAAACATCAGCAAGTATGGAGACCCCCCCCCCCCGGGCAAATGCCTGAGGCAGCACTGCATGGAGCAGCGCTAACTGTGAGGGGGAAAGGAGTGAGTTGTAACAGGCTGGAAAAGGCCAAGGGCAAGCATCGTGCAACGCTTCGGGAGATCAGGGTGGGAGTGTGGAGGGGCTGGGCTCAGAGAGGGCACACCCTGGGAGGATGCTCTTTCTCCTGTGGGCTGAACAGGACAGTTTTATTCCTAGGAGGTCGGACCTTGGCAGGTGACAGTACTGCAGGAGTGTGTGCGGGGGGTTGGGGGGGACGGGAGGGCACTATACCACCCAAAGGTGTGCAGTGGTCCAGGAACACCATCCTGGGAACATTTGTCGGGGTCCCAGATCTTTTGAATTGATGGTTACTAGGGGAGGGGTGCGTCGATGAGGGCCAGCAGGAAGACATCCCAGCATGGGGTAGAGGTAGAGGGATTAGGGATGACTTGGGCACTGTGACAATATCTTTGCAGTCTATAAATTCACATGGGGAAAGACCTTGGCCTGCCTTGAGACTGGGAAAGGGGGAGACCAGAATGTTGAGGGAAAGGGCCAGCCCTGAGGCTGGTGAAGGGTGGCTACACCTGTGTAAGTTGGAAAGGAGTCTAGAACTGAGCTATAGTCCTTATGAGAGACCCTGGGAAGACTATCACTGAGAAAGAAGCACTTCTAAAGGGTGACACTGTGGGTGATGGCTTGCCGTAGAGGATGCCTGATTTCACATACCCAGACTGCAGAGCCAGCCGTGAGAGAACAGAGGAAGGTGAAGGGAAGGAATGGGAGGAGGGAGGGGGGAGGGGGGGGGGGGGTAGAAGGAGGAGGAAAAAGAGGAGGAATGGGAGGATGGTGGGGAGGAAGGAGAGGAGGAGAAAGAGGAGGAGGACTTGGAGGAGGGAAGGGAGGAGGAAGAAGAGGAGGTAGAGGGAGAAGGGTAGGAGGAGGAATGGGAAGGAGGAGGAAAAAGAGGAGGAATGGGAGGAAGAAGGGGAGGAGGAAAAAGAAGAATGGGAGGAGGAATAGCAGGAGGAAGGGAGGAGGAGGAAAGGGAAGAGGAAGTGGATGATGAAGGGGAGGAGGAGGAAAAGGAGGTTGAGGAAAAAGAAGAGGGGGAAATGGAGGAAGATGAAGAGAGGGGGAAGAAAAAGAAGATGAGGAAGGGGAAGAGGAGAACGGAGGGGGTGGGGAGAAGGAAAAAGATGAGCTGCGTCAGCACTCAGAGGCCTGGATGCTCACCTGTGCTCTGTCCTGACCTCACTGCTGCCTCCCTTTTCCTGCCCATCTCCACCCGCTAGAGGCCTACCCTCTTCCTCACACCCGTGAGGTTGCAGATTGCCTCGGAAACTCCAGGTTCCCTTAGCAATAGCCTTGGGGACAGTTAAGTATGTGTATCTAGTGAAGCCTCGTGGCCTTGGGTTCATGGTCTCTCCAGTGTTCTTTGCCTAGTACTTGATGTCCCCAGAGCTTGAATGGCCCTGGCAGGTTCCATGAGACTAGGGGACATGACTGGGGTAAGTTTACTCAGCCCAGAGTGGTGCTGGTGAGCAGGGAGGGGTTTGGGGAGCATGAGGAGAATGGGGGACAGACAGCTTCGGTCTCTCTCAAAGCCTTGTCCTGTTTCTCATTTCTCTTTTTGCTAGAGATAAAAATTCAGTGCTTTTTCCTCTAAACTGCATAACCCCAAGGTTCCTGAGGTGATTGTCAGCTTCTCTCTCCCGTGAGCTGCGTGTGTATGACAGGGTCTCACTGAGTACCTCAGACTGGCTCGAACTCTCTGTGATACTTCTTACCTCAGTGTTCTGAGTGCTGGGATCCCAGGTGTGAGCCGCTCTCCCGGCCTTTAGGGGAACGGCTCTACTTTCACTCAGTCTGACCCCAGGTGGAGCCAAACTGTTCTCAACCCCTTCTTGCTGGAGTCACACTGGGGAGCCCTGACTTCATACAGCAGGACACACGCTCTGTGGGCATCCTCTGGAGAACTGGGCCTGCACCTCAATCTCAGCCCTATCTCCTTGAACTCCTAAACGCCCCTTTCATGGTAAATGGGAGGACTGGGGGCATGTGTGAGCCTGAAGTCAGGGTTAGGACAATTATAAGGAGACTCCAACAGCGTCTGAGTGCAGTGCAGGCTGAGCCTGTGGCGTCTGCCTGGGGTGGCTCAGCTTGGAGTGTGCTTCCTTCCTATCCTGTCCCTAGTTCACTCCTGCCCTCAGCAGTTGAGAGAAAAAGGGAAAGAGGGAAGGGGGGGGGGGGGGGGGGGGGGGGGGGGGGGAGGGGGGGAGAGAGAGGGAGAGAGAGAGAGAGAGAGAGAGAGAGAGAGAGGAGAGACTCATCCCTGCCCCTAAGCCCTGTGCTCTGATGCATTGGTCATAGTAGAGTTACACCTGTCTCTAGGGCAAGGGGTGCTGGACAGTGGAGTCTTGGTCCAGGAGTGTTAATGATAACATTTAAAACGGCGTGGCCCACTCTAGCTTGTTGTTATGGGGGTCGCCAAGCCATCTTCCCGACTAGGCAAGGCCTAAGGCCATGAGCGGTGGTGTGCTCCCGCTGCTGCTCAACTTTGACCACAGCTCATGCCGGCCAAAAGCACTGGTCCTGCCAGCCCATGAGATGCCAGCATGGGAGATGGCTCTGCCAATCTACCACGATGTATCCACAAGGCTGGGCTGAGCCCAGACCATCCTTCCATCCGCGGTACCCGGGAGAAATGAGACTCTAATGGTTAAAGATTATCTAATAGCGTTATATATTTGGTAATGCTCAATAACAAGATGCCCACACGATTGGAAGTGTTAACCAATTAACTAACCTAGATATAAGTTGTTACCCAGGACTGCTCTCCATAGGTGCGTGTTCCTCCACGGTTCCTACATCTCTCCTCTAAGCTCCTCCTCTTCCTCTCCTCACTCCGCCTACCTCTCATACGAGCCCAATCGCTGAGCTTTATACAAAAGTAGTGGGATGGTATCCCGCTACACAGGAGCTTGGGCAGCTGCAATCAAATACGTTGTATATGAGGCAAGGCCCAAAGTCTCTTAACAGGCTGCTGTAGCTAGGCAGAGAGAAAAGGCTCTGATGATGTCTCAGGGTTGGGAGAGGTCATGGCAGGTTTGTCCAATTTAGCTGAGTGTCCAATCAGAGCAGGCGCCATGTGAACCAAGGGCTCTGGGGGCAGATGGGGTGTCTGTGATGGCTCATTGACGGCTTCAAAAGGACTCCATGGTGAGACAGCCAGAGCGCGGGACTCAGGAAGCAGAACCAGCTGCTCCGTGTTGGTGGGAATCAAATGCTACTCTAAAAATATCTACTTTTTTTTTTTTTGTATGTGTGTGGTGTTTGTGTATGATGCCCTGTGCATAGAGGAACAGGTTGGGTGTCTTTTATTATTTTTCTCCTTTATTTATATATTTTTTGAGACAGTGTTTCTTACCAAACCTGGGACTTACCATTTTTGCTAGGCTGGCCTGTGAGCTCCAAGGGTCCCTCTATCTCTCCATCCCCAGTGTTGGTATTATGGACCTGCACAGTCATGCTCAGCCGTTACAAGGGACTGGGGGCTCTAGGCACAGGTCATCTGTCCCAGAGAACAAGTAGTTACCCATGGAGCCATCTCTCCAGACCATAATGTCTACGGTTTTAAAAAGTGAGTTTGCAAACCAGATCGGGTCTGGGTTGAGCTTGCCTGGTCAGGGAGGAGCAGACCAAGCCCCTCAGGTGTCAGTTGTGAGATCCTCATAGGCTGTGTCTTCTGTTGCTCTTGGGCAGTCTCTGTCGGGAACTCAAGTATCTGCAATTTGCAAAAGTGTCAGAGAGCCGCTGAGAGTGTGCAGGCCTGTGCAGCATCATGGCGGCGGGAATGCAAGCAAGGAGCTGAGGCAGGAGCCAGGGTGGAAGAGGCCCGCCCCTGCCTCCCCATCCTACCCCTGTTGAGCATTCCTCTGGTCTCTGCTGCTTTCAGGGAAGATGAGAGCCTTCTCCCAGCTGGCTGGACTCCATGAGTTCTGGGTGGACAACAGCACCTCCGTGTCTGTGCCCATGCTCTCGGGCACCGGCAACTTCCAGTACTGGAGTGACGCCCAGAACAACTTCTCCATGACGTGCGTGCCCCTGGGTGAGAGCGCCACCCTGCTGCTGATCCAGCCCCACTGCATCTCAGATCTGGACAGGGTGGAGGCCCTCGTCTTCCAGCATGACTTCCCGACTCGGATAAAGAACCCACCTCCTCGGTAGGAAGTGGGCGGGACCCTTGGGAAGTAGAGTTTCGTGAATGGCATCCGCTGCATGCTCATGCATCAGCCTGTCCTCGTAAACAGTATTTCCGGTTACCGCCCCCCCCATCACGAGCAATGTGGTTGTGGATATGGCTTGTTATTGGTGAAGCTATGGATACTACCTTCCTCCACAGGGAGGGGACGAATCAACTGAGGCTGTTTTAGGGTTACTATTGCTGCAACAGACACCATGAGCAAAAAGCAAGTTGGGGAGGAAAGGGTTTATTCGGCTTACACTTCCAGATCATATAGTCCGTCACTGAAGGAAGACAGGACAGGAACTCAAACAGGGCAGGAACAGGGGGGGCAGGAGAGCTGATGCAGAGGCCAGGGAGGAATGCTGCTTACTGGCTTGCTCCCCCAGCTTGCTCAGCCTTCTTTATTACAGAACCAGGACAACCACCCCGGCGTGGTACTGCCCACAGTGGATTGGGCCCTCTCCCATCAATCACTAATTAAGAAACCACCCTACAGGCTTGCCTGTAGCCTTATCTTATGGAGGCATTTTCTTAGCTGAGGCTCTAGCTTGTGTCAAGTCGACATAAGACTATATCCAGCACAGGGGCCATTATTTTATTAGCATTTTGGTTTTAGAGAGGGTCTAGAGTTTGTGGTAATTCTCACACCTCTGCTTCTCAAGTGCCAGGAAGATAGTGATGAGGCACTCTGTCTGCCTAATAGCCTGTTATTCAAAAGCATCTTTGACTTTTCCAGGAAAGGTGCTCCTTATACAGCCAGGCTGACCACAAAGGGCAGTCAGCTGTTCACCACCAGCAAGCTCTCCACAGTAGATGTTCCAGGTCCTCCTCCTGTTTCAGGAGGTTTTTGTTGTATTTGTTTCTGAGAAATTCCCTAGGGTGACAATGTCCTGTATTGTGTGACCCTTCCTGGGGAGACACAGCAAATGTGTATTCACCCCAGACAGGGCACGTGCCTCGCATCCAAGAATCAATTCCCTCTGAGTAGAATTCGGTCATTCAAGCTCATTCCTTGCAGTTATCTTCATGAGGAAGCAGGCAGCATGACGACCACCCATAAAAGCTGCATCCCCGGAGCTCCCTGCACAGCTTGGAGGCAGCTCTACCAGTCTCCTTTCCCCAGAGATCATTTCCTGTTTATACAACGCTGGGGGGAGCCTGTGAGGCTTGCAGCTTCCAGAGCATCTTTCTCCAGCTGTGTCTTATGCGCCTCCTTCCCACAGGAACTGTTTCAACTCAGGACATAGCTATACAACACTGGCCGGCTGAGAACTTAGTCTCTTTTCTCAGTGGGTGGGAGCTCCCCAGGCCCCTAAAGGTGTCATCTCCACAGGGCTATCCGCCTGACCCTGCCCCAGCTGGACATTCGAGGATCCTACAACCTGCAGGACCTGTTGGCCCAGGCCAAGCTGTCCACACTTTTGGGTGCTGAGGCAAATCTGGGCAAGATGGCTGACACCAACCCCCGAGTGGGAGAGGTGAGTGGCCCCTGGCTGTGTCGCAGGGGAGGGAGGGTGGATGGCCACTTGGAGGAAGCTGTGCCCAAGGCCAGCAGGGCAGGAAGGAAAAAACAGGCCCAGTAGGCACTGCCAGGGCTCTCTGGCTCCCAGTGACATGGGAACAGCGGTCTCCCTTAGTTCTCTTGGTATCTCTAGTTCCAGGCCCATCTCTGTTCCTGCTTAGTCCAGCCTTGCATCCTCCATGAAGCTGTAATAGATTAGGATGGGGGAAATCCCCATGCCCTGATCTGCAGCTTCTTTGGGGAGCATCTCAGCAGTAGATGGAGAACTACGTAAAATAGAAGATGTGCCCGGATACTGTTGGCATTGCAAAGGATGCTGGGAAACAGAGGGGAGTCACTGCAGAAGACATGACCCCACTGTGCCATTTAGCCAAATATGGGAGAATACCGAGGTGGCAGGTAGAGATGAGGACGTGGGGCAGGCTGAGCAGCAGCCTCTATGGGAGCTGGGTGTTGGTGCTCAGCCCCCACTTAGAGGACAGGTGTGTCCACACTTCCTTCTGGCAGGCTGGACAGTGTCCCCCCCGCTCAGGGCAGTTGAGCCCAGTCCCTGGCCTGTAATCCCTCCTGAAGGAGATTTTGCTTTGCAGGTTCTCAACAGCATCCTCTTTGAACTCAAAGCAGGAGAGGAAGAGCAGCCAACCGAGTCGGCCCAGCAGCCTGGCTCACCCGAGGCACTGGATGTGACTTTGAACAGCCCGTTCCTGTTCGCCGTCTATGAGCAGGATTCAGGTGCACTGCACTTTCTGGGCAGAGTGGATAACCCCCAGAGTGTGGTGTGAGGCCTGGGTCCCTTTGAGGCCTCGTGTCTAGCCACGGAAACAAGGCCGGCGTCGGAGAGCCATCCTGGGCAAAAAATCAGTACTGTCACCCCTGGCTTCCCATCACTCCTAGCAAGGCAGAGGCCATCTCCTTGGAGACTGCACTTGGAGACAGAGAATAAATGATGAACAGCAGAGCTGGCCTCCTGGGCTGTGGGTTTGTTTGGACACTGGGGTGAGAGCCAGGGGCTGGCACTCTGCACAGGACTGCCATTCTGGACAAAATTTGGACCAAACAACTGTTGTTGAAACCAAAAAGCATCCCCTTTTTATCCGAGAACAGAAATTGGGTTTTAACATTAAAATGAACATTGTCCCCTTATTCTGGGTTTGTAATTAGTTCACTGAGTGTGAGACCGTGACCTCCAGAGTCCCTACAACACCTTACGATTTCTTATCCCTGGCACCATATTTTGAAAACATCTTCCTCACTGTGCTGAGAATTGTCTTTCAATGATAAGCTAAACACAGTATTATCGGCAGAACAGACATGCTTAGTTTAGCTGACAGGCTGAGCAATGTTCCTGAAGTTCTTGATAGGGAGGCCAATGTGTGCCAGCCAGGAAGTGGAGGAGAGGACTGTCACCAAGTGGCACTGAGAGAGGACCTGGGCGGAGGGGGCCTTCTTTACACCAGACACAGGGTTGCTATTTGCTTGTCTACCTGTCCCCTTGAGATTAAATCCACAGCTCCTAGATCTGGGATTATGCTGAGGAAGCAGTGTGTGTGTCTGTGTGTGTCTGTGTCTGTGTCAGGCTGCCTCCTCCCTGTACAAACCAGGAAGCAGGTGAGCGATGTGGTGTGTTAGCCACAGGAAAAGACCAGAGAGTACAGCAGAACCCACAGGGCACAGTCGGTGGGAAATCCTGTGTTAAAACACCTCTCTGGCCTAAGCTGGAGTTTTGACTCTGCATGAGCATAGCCTAACCTCATAGATGGGGCTGCTCTGGAGCTTGGAGTTGAGACCACAGGGTCCCGTAAGGACAGGTGGAGCATAGAGTGTGTTCCTGTGACCGAGGTCCATCCTGGGCCTCGGCTTTTCTCATCCTAGTCCTGTTCCCTCCTGAAAACTCCTCTCTGGCTTTCAATACCACCACGATGGCACTTTACCCTGTGGGTGTGACAATCTAACTAGCCTGTCCCCCTGCTTGTGCTAGTCAGCATAGTGAGGGACCTATGTACCGTGGTTAACTAGAAGCCGACTCCTCACTCTCCCTGGCCTATGGGCTTACAGGGATGCTAAGAGAGGCCCTGGTCCAGAGGGAGGTGGAGCGAACTTCTCATTGCTGTGACAAAATAGCAGATGAAAGCAATGTAAGGGTTTATTCCGGGTCATGTCTGAATGGCAGGGAGGGGGTGGAGGTGGGGCACAAGACAGCTGGCTACTTCTAGTGAAACACACACATGGACACACTACACCCACACATACACACACACATACACACGGGGTTGGGGGAGGTGCTGGGGGCTGAGGCTGGTGTTCAGCTCCTTCTCTTAGCCCATGGGATGCTGCCTCACAGGCATGCCCAGGGGCTTGTTTCTTGGATGACTCTAAATCCCATCACTCTGACAAGATGAACCATCCTAGGAGTTGATGGGAGATAACAGTAGTGAACAGATATCCAGGCTCTGAGACTGGTCCCTTACGGAACAAACATTAGGGTTAGTCCTTACGGAAGACCCCCGTCCCGTATAGCAGCCAGTCATGGGTAGCTTTGCTCGTCACTCCTTGTTACAGGGCTAGAGCCTGGACTGCACCCTTCTGCTAATCCACCTGGTGTCGGTGCCATGGGGAGGCACAGCACAGCTGAGCTCTGCCTTGTGCCCGAGCTAGAAGCCAGCACAAGTCCTGCTGCTCACAGAACCCCACGGTCCTCAGCATGGACGGCTCTCCCCAGCCTCACTGGCTTGGCCCCTCAGTGCTCCATGGGTCCTCCCAACAGAGGACAGCTCGAGCCACAGACGGTAGTAACACGCACTGATTTTGCACTTCTGCCTCTGCAACAGAATCATTTCTTCACAATCAGCTGCCATATTTGTGGTCATGGGAAGCAGCTTGAAAAATGAATGCACACCCTTTGGTTAGTAGGAGGGACACGGTGAGCTGCAGGTCCCTGAATGACAGACTGGCCTCCTCCTTACAGGTCTCTTGTTTTTGTTTTTGGTTTTTTTTTTTTTTTTTTTTTTTTTTTTTTTTTTTGGTTTTTCGAGACAGGGTTTCTCTGTGTAGCCCTGGCTGTCCTGGAACTCACTCTGCAGACCAGGCTGGCCTCGAACTCAGAAATCCGCCTGCTTCTGCCTCCCAAGTGCTGGGATTAAAGGCGTGTGCCACCACCGCCAGGCTACAGGTCTCTTATAACAGGAAGCAGTAAACTTCATGGGAGACGGGTTTTCAGTGAAGCTGGGAAATGTATAACTTCAGCTTTAAACCTGTGTGAATAAAACGGGCTCTCAACAGGGAAACTAAGGAACAGTAACAAGGAAGCATTTTTGGGGAGCTAGACCCAAGTCTGAGACTGTTAGCTTTTGCCCAGACATCCTGCTCTCAAGGACAGAAATATCCTCGGGAGGCTGGAATGTAATGGTCTGGAGACAGAGCCAACAGGGTAAGAGATTAGGCCTCCAGTCTCACTCTTGACCTCCGACTCTCTAGGCTGAGACCAGTGTGTACGTTGGACTGGCAATATGGGTTTGGAACTATTTTGCCTGGGATTAAATCCCACCTGCCAGTCACCTACCCATAGACGGGAAATAGCAAGGCCAGAGTTGGGCTGGACACTGTGCTCTCTCCTTTCTGGGAGCAAGTGACAAAGCCACTGGACAAAGATAGGCAGGGCTCCTTGGGTATGACACGTGTGTTCAAGACACAGCCGTGACCTCTCATGACTATCAACAGCATAGCTCGGCAGAGGTCGTTCCACACACTTGAGGCAGCTGTAGGGAGAGCTGCAGACAGGATCCTTCCAGCTGTGCCACGGGGAATGCGTGTCACTGAAGGCAGGCATGACGAGGGCCACTGGGACTGAAGTCATAACTTACACGTTTGCAGCATACTTCTTTTATTTAGGAAATGAATCTTTACTGCCGGCTCTGGCTCTGACAGAGGTGTGGACAGCAAGATCAGAAGTGCTATTCTTCTGTGCCCAGATGGGCTGGCCACTTCATAGCCTCTAAGGAGGCGCAGGGCTGAGAGTACCTCCCAGGTCGGAGGGTTGGGGACAATGTTGTACTCTGCACTGGTGCATCCTGCCCAGGGCTTCCCCCAGGACAGCCCGATAGCCACACCTGTAGATTCACTTCACCCTATTGCAGACATCTGCTTGTCTACACTAAGATCTACAATAAAATAAAACAATTGTTCTGTAAACTACAGTAAAAAGGTTCGAAGGCCATAAAAACTATCTTCCATACAATGGAAAGGCTTTTGGTTCTTTCTTGGTGAAAGATGGCCCATGTACGCTGGGCAGAGGTACAGGCTGTTGCTGGACGACTCAGAGGGCAAGGGTTGCTTTCTTCCCCACTCCAGGTCCTGCCAGGACGCCTAGGGCTGTTCTGCAGTCGCCTGGTCCCTGGCAGCAAGGACGAGCTCCGTGAGGGCTGGGAAGCTCTTGATGTCACTGGTCCGCAAGCCCATCTTTTGTATCTGCAAAGGCCACAAGAATGAACTGTCACTGTGACTGAAGCTAGGATGAACCGACCCTGCCCCACTGAGGTAGGACGTGCTCCCAAGGAGGGAAGGGAAGGTTTTCTGTTAGAGCAAAGGGCTGGCCTAGTGCAAACCTGAACAGTGTGGTCACGTGCCTCACATTCTAAGAAGCTAGCATGTTTCAATCCCTTAGCCCACCACACTAGACTAGGCAGGGTAGGAGTTCCTTCTGTGGACTTCAGAAAATGCTGGGAGAAAAAACCCACATGCAGAGAACAGAAGAGCAAATTATTCCTTAGTTGAAGAGTTTTCCACAAAGCACCGCTGAGCTCTCAGCACCTTCTCAGAGAGCGAAGGACCAAGACACGCGGCACAGCAGCGCTCTGAGCTACCGGGTGTCCCACCTGAGCAGCAGTAGGGACAGCATGCCCCTCCTTCCTGCTCTGCCCATGTCCTGCCTGTGAGAGACTTCCGATTCCTTATGGGATAAACATGGCGGCAGATATGTGCAGACTATCTCACTTTCTTTTTTTGAAACGGGATCTTACAATCCCACTCCTGGCAATGCTCCTGCCTGGGCATCCTGAATGCAGGGATACCAGGCTACGTATGAACCCGACTGTCAAGGAAGGAGGTTGCCTCCATCTGTACCTGGTGGCGTCGCGGCTGTCACTGCTCCCCCATGGGAGGCCTACAAACCGCCATCAGCCCCGCCGTGATGTCACAACCAGTGCTTTATAGCACAGGGCGGGAGGCTGCAGGCCCTGCCGCCGGCTCAGGACTGTGGGCAGCAAGGGCAGCTCTGCTGACAGCCTGAGCAAGTGCTGAAGCACCCAGGACACCTGCTGTTGAGTGGGAGGGGACCCCGGTCCCTCTGACTTTTCTACCATCCACTTCTTGGCACACACCCTTCTTCACAGCAAGTTGGGCCTGACTCTTTTCTATCTCTAGGGAGATAGGCCCTACGGAGGTGACACCCCAGCCTTGGCTAGCCTGGCCTCAGAGCAGGCGCACGCTGCTGGCACCTGTTCTCCAAGGTGCTCCACGTCCAGGGCCAGCTGCAGCCGGATCTTGTCGTCGTCACTCATGCCGCCGCTGGAGCTGACAGGGTTGGTGGCTGGGGATCTCCTGGCTTGTTTGAGGCGCTTCAGACTTTCTTCCATCTTCCTCACTGAGTTCAGCACGTCCGACACAGTCTCAAAGTACCTTGGGCACAAGATGGTAATGACAGGTTGGTAACAGACACTGGTGACACCATGCTGGAACTTGCTTTGTAAGTCAGAGATTCTTAAGATGGCAATGACACACACGACAGCTCAACTGGGAAATGTGTTGTTGTCATGTTTCCTAAGTCTCCAGCATGACGTTCCCTGAGAGCGCACAGGTGTCTGCTTAAAGCACTAGTCCTGGGGCTGGGGAGAAGGCTCAACATGTGCAGAGTTTGCTGTGCACACATGAGGACCTAGGTTCAGATCCCACATCTATGATACTGGCCTGTAATCCTAGCACTGGGATGTAGAGATGACAGTCACAGGGGTTTTCCAGCCAGCACAGCTGAATTCAGGAGCTTGGGGCTCAGTGAGAGCCTGTCTCAACACGGTGGAGAATAACAGAAGAAGCCACAGATAACTGACCTCCGGCCTCCCATGTACATACAAATAAAAACGCTAGTCCTAAATACAGAACTGAGGGCCAGTGTCCTTCCCAGGTGCAGGTCCCTCTGCCGCATGGCAAGACCAGTTAAGCATTCTGCCTCTTAAAGTACAAACATCTCAGGATTTTCAACAAAGCTCACTTACTCCCAAACTTTCAACATAACATTACAAATCAGTCACTTTCTCGCCTGGTTGGCAAACTGGCTGTGTGGCACTGGGAACTTACCTGCCTACAAAACCACAGGATTAGGTACTCTTGTTTCTAAACTGACCCACAGCAAGGTGGGGGTTCGGGGCTGAACTCAAAATGAAAACCAACTTAGTGGAAAACCAATAGTAAAATAGAGCCACAGACCACTTCCCTCTCTCCTGTGCTGCAGATGGAACCCAGGACTGCAAGAATGCCAGACAAACACTCCATCAGGAGCCAGTGGCCATTCCACTAGCCATGAGGGAGCTAGGAAGAGGTCCAGCTAACTGTTCCTGCCTGGGCGTTCTGTGGCGATCACACTTTACAGGCGCAGTCCCTCCCTCCCTGCCTCCCTCCCTCCCTCCCTCCCTCCCATCATCTAGGGACCAGCTGGAGCATACTTTGTAATTCTACTGCATATCTAAATCTGCTGAGGAGAGGAACGACAGGCTGTGCTGAGCGGAGATGGCAGGAAAGGTGCCCTCAGGGTTCAGGGTTGGGGACTCACAGACCCCAGGTCAGCCTGACTGTACTGCAGGTGGAAGGAGGGTGAGGAAGGGAGGGATTGGATCAAGTGCCTGCCCACACCCTGCCCATTTACAGCTGTGGTTTCTACGTGCAACCCAATGCTTTAGGAGCCCTTGCCCAGGGTGCAGACAAGCAGCTCTCCAGAGGCCTCGAGCTTACTTGTGAGTGCTGTCAGACAGAGCTTCCTGCAGCCAGTGCTGCATCACTGCCGGCTGCACCTTGTCCCCATGTCCACTCTGAAGCTGGTACAGTGGCTTCAGTGCACTGTCCACATATGAAGAGGCTGTGCTGGGGACCTCCTGGAATGCCATTGTAAGCAGGAGTTAGGAACACAAGGAAATAAAGAGTCATCATACCAAACAAATAAACAGCTCCATCCCTCCCAGAAAGCAACCAGAGGACCACAGAAACCACCTGGGGCAGCAGTGTGCTAAGGAGACAACCCCCTGCCTCTGCTCCAGATTAGGCTTGATTCTGAGGCAGGAAGCACAGGGCTGAGTCCTGACTCCTCCCACTAGACAGATGCCAGGGCTGGTTCTACATCCTGTTTAAGTAGCAGGATGGCACAGAGGACTTGTTTCCATGCCCTGCAGGTGAAGACTGCCCCAGGGCTCAGTGGGGGCTGAGGTGCAGTGCATATTCACACACAGACCAAACGGAAGGAAAAGGAAGGAACCTGGGAATGTGCCCAGGCCCCGCCCACCTAAGAGACTTCAGGTCCAACAACAAACAGCAGCACAGCAGGATACTTCGTTACAAGTGGTAGTCCTACTGCCTGCCTAGGTCTGCTTGGTTTGCTTACTGGAGTCAGAGCCTGACTTTGCAGCTCTGGATGGCATCAAATTTGTGACCCTCTTCTTGGCCTGCCAAGTGTGGGGACTGCAGGTGTGACTACCATCCAGGGTTTGGCAAGTCCAAACTTTAACATGAAAAGGGACAGCTGGACAAGGTGGCTCACACTTGTAAGCCCAACACTTAGAAGGCTCAGGCCTAGGACTGCCATGAGCTTGAGGGTAACCTCAGGCACATAATGAATTCTAAGCTAGCCTGGGATACAGAGTAAAGCCCTGTTCTCAAGGTGACAATAGCGACGATGATGATAATGACAACGATAAACAAGAGGAAAGCAACCGCACACAAACAGTGGCCAACATAAGTCCAGTAGCACGGCTCTTCCTATACTCTAAAATTCTCGTAACAAATGGGTAATGCTAACAGGAGCTGCTTAGCACGTAAGCAAAAGGAAGGTCATGGATCACTGTTATAGTTCCTGTGGGTCTGGGGTAAACAAAAAGGCAGTAAACTACGTCTAGCACTTCACCATGACCGTGAAAGACAAGCAGAGGAAGAACCAATCACGAGAGCAGGAACAAGGAGCGAATGCATGAGGGTGAGCTGAAAAAGAATCCCCAGTGGCTCCGCCACTGCCCAAGCTGCCACCAAAGCCTCTGCAGCACCAGCCAGCCTGGGCTCTTGGCGACACGCACCCTACCCACTGGGCTACCTCACTGGCCGCTAACATAGTCTCAAGGCTGTTCTTTCTGTTGTGTTCACTAAAAGAACAAGGGAAATCAGGTGTTTCCAGTAATTTGCCGGAGTAAGACTAATTAAAACTTTAGTGAACTATACGAAGACAAAATGAGTTTTAAATGAATAAGACTTAGGAAATGCTATTAAATGGTTTCTTGGTGCTGGAAAGAAGACTCAGCAGTTAAGAATACTTGTTGCTCTTGCAGAGGACCCGGATTCCCAGCATCCACATGGTGGCTCACAACCATCTGTAAGCCCAGTTCCAGGGGATCCGACAGGCAGGCACACGGTGCTTATACATGCAGACAGGAAAAAGTCATATACATCAAGTAAAATAAAAAGTTAATTGCTTCATTTATTTATTTATTTATTTATTTATTTATTTATTTATTTATTTAAAATACCTTTCAGACGGGTATGGTACCACACACCTTTAATGACAGCATTCAGAGGCAGAGGCAAGCTGATGCCTGTGGAACTGAGGCCACTCTGGTTTATAGAGTGAGTTCCAGGTCAGTCTGCACTCACACACATACAAACAGTAGTTTTCCTTAAAAATCTAAAGCCCACAGGGCCAGTCACACACTGAGCTGAACTGGCTCCTGACCCTTCTGAATCCTTTACCTCAGACTACCCTAAGACTACCCTAAGACTACCCTAAGACCTGACTGTGGTCCACATTTCCCTGGCCCTGCCCACCACAGAGCTTTCTCCACAGTGACACTGACCTTATTGGTCCTGCGGTAAAGCCTGGGGACCTCCAGGGCACTCTTCAGATAACTGAAGCAAGTCTCACTCAGGTCCTGGACAATCTTGCTGCTCAGAGCCGGCACATGGGCAGCCAAGGCATTCTGGGAGTCTTCCAGGGCCGCTGTGACACAGGGCAGTGGAGTGAGTCACTGGTCCAGCTAGAGTAAGCTTCATTAAAATGTGACCAAGGTGTTCAGAGTGTGTTAATCAAGTCATTAGTACACAACAGCAATCTCATTTATAGAAGATAATCACCGAGCAAAACACAGAAACAGCTAAGGATTTACGACTGGAGTCGGGGTGTTAGTCTAAACACCCTGAGTCTACAGCATTGTACTTAACGTTATTTCCTATTCAGAGTCTGAGTTCATTTTTTACCTGAGATAGATGAAAAATTCTTAAAGCCGACTATTTCAAGTTTCAGCTTGACTGTTTCCAGGAGGTCTGGAAGCTGAAACACATTTTAATTAGAGCGAGCAGCCCCCAGAACCTCAGATATGAGTAACAAGTGTTGAAACCTGAGGTGGAGCCTGCAGGTAGGCTCAGCAGCCACTGGGCACAGCATGGGCCGCTGCATGACTGCTGAAGGCAGAAAAGCCAAACTCATTTACAGCTCTCCATGACAGCAAAAGTGCTCACAGTAAATAGGCCCCATTCTCTCAGAACACGTTTGTATTTGTTCAATTACACAAGATATAAACTGTGAAAAGAAAAATCTACCTGAAGGTGTAACCTCTAAGTGTGCCCCATAGAGTTCTCTAAATGCTGGGACCAAAGGGGCCCAACAGAGAAAGTGGGTGGGCACTCCCATTCCATCCACACTCTCACACATCTGGGCAGGGAAGTGAAAATAATCACAGGCCAGCCCACCGTAGCCCGTGCCAAGCATAGCTGAGCTGATGAGGAGAGTGGGGCCTGCTTACGCTGAGGGTTAGCTTTCTCCTGAGAGCAAGGGGCCATGGGCACAGTGCTTCACAGCAGGGACGAGGAAGCACGTGGACACTCAGAGGTTACTGTGGAGGGAAGCATCCAGTAGGGTAGAATGTCCTCGTTGGGTGCGTGGGACCCCACAATTCACAGTGCATGTATCGACCAGAGCAACGAAGCTCACCCATTCCTGCAGCCTGCCCAGGTCTGAGACCACGTACACCAGCTGAGTGCTGGAGATGGAGGCAGCGCCTGCTTCTGAAGGATGGCTTCCTTGGTCTTCCGAAGGGTCTTTGCTGCCAGTCAAAGGCTTTTTATTCTCCTTGGCACTTTCATTAGAAATGGGCCTGACAGAAAGCTGAAACGGGATTTCAAGGATCAAACACTCCCTCGGAGACTCAGGGCGTTTGTTTGTACATGCTCAGGGGCTCTGCACACACACTGGCTGCAGGGTACAGCATGTCTACCTCAGGCGGGCTTGGGCCCTGCTGTTCTTGGAATTGTGTCTTCTGGAACAGCCAGTGGGGTAAAAAATCTGTGAACAGGGAAGTAAGGAGAGACATGCCCCGACTTCCAGACTCTCCTTCCTCCTGGACCTCAGCTCACAGGTACATCTTTACCACAGCCACACACAGAAGCCATTTTGCCAATTTACAAACAACCAGAGACTCAGGTCCCCAGGGTGAAGGGTGGCAGAGTATGTTGGACCTCAGCTGCTCTAAGCCTGCTCTGTCCTGACAGCGGGTGTGCCCGCACTGCACTGCCCTCTTTGTGGTGTGGTTCTCTTTAGACTGTCTCCCTGTTTCTAGACTTCTGTATCATGAGGACTGGCTTGTCAGTGTCTGTCCCTGAGGGTGTCCCTGAGGCGGCTCTAAAACTGATGTCTGCATGGACTTAATGCTCAGTTCTCAGTGGCACCAAACTCCTGGGGACAGGAGCCCCGGGCTTCACTGTGTGTGGAGAGCTAGTGCACTGGCTGCAGAGGACCAGGAGGCCTCAAATGGACGGTGACCACTTCTGTTTTGATGATCATCTTGCTGTTTAAAACTTAAACCTATTTATTTACTTTTATTTCTAATACTTTCATTAAGATGAACATTTTATTTTCAGGGTGCTTTAGGAATCTGATTTTGAGGCGAGAAAGTCACTAGGGCGGGACTTCTCAGTAATTCCTCCTGAGCATATGGCCAGGTGCCCAAGGCTGGATCTGACACCATGGGACACTCTGGACGCCCTGTGGGTGTTTAGCCACAAGCCCCTCGATGTCCTCTCATGCTGGCCGGGTAGAGGGGCTGCATGGTGCCCACTCACCTCACTGACAAACACAGAGAATCGGGCCAGAATCTGCAGCGTGAGCCTCCACAGCCGGTGAGCCAGCAAAGGCAGGAACATGTCATCCGACCAGCATTTGCCCAGGCTGATCCATGTTCTGTGAGAAGCCAAAAGGCAATATGGACTTCCACCTGGAGAAAAAGCATGGACTCAGGAACACCATCCAGTCACGGCTGCTACCTAACCCTAGGCATTGACACGACTCAAAGGAAAGACCAGGGCATGCTGTGGACCTGCAGCCAACAGAGATGCTCGGATAGCCCTTCGGTAAGTCACCTGACAGTTTCCAGGCACGGGAGTTAGCATCAAACACGAGCTTCAACTGTCTTAACAGGTGCTTTCTACCACAGAATACACGAGATGGTGTGTGGCAGCGTGCAAGCTTACACTTCAGGGTTTACTCTGCCCTACCTCAGTTTGGCTACTTCCCACACAGAGGAGGTCAATCCTTATGACTACCTCTGTAGCGATGGACAGAAGAGACAACTCCATGACTCAATAAGGGTTTCAGGATAGACCTGGCAGACCTGGCAGAACAAGCAGGAACCTGGAACCTGTGTGCCACAAAAATACTATGCATCTCAATGGCTACCAAGAATGGTGTGTCATGAGTCTGAACATCTGTAGCTGCCACCCACCCAGAGTCCCAGGAGGCCTGGCTTGTGTTCCAACTGAGTCATTTTTAGGAGGAGACAGAAGCATGCAGGCCCATGTGCCGCCTTCCCATAGCTGGGTTGGGGGCAGGAAGGAGGTGAACTGCAGAAGCCTATAGATAGCTGACTGAATCTACAGTCATTCCACACAAATGCACCCAATCTCAAGAGTTGATCACAGAGTCTGGGGGGTTACAGTGACTGCACAAAGGAGCACAGCCCTGACATGCTGATCACAGAGTCTGGAGGGTACAGTGACCGCACACAGGAGCACGGCCCTGACATGCTGATCAGAGTCTGGAGGGTACAGTGACCGCGTACAGGAGCACAGCCCTGACATGTTGATCACAGAGTCTGGAGGGTACAGTGACCGCACACAGGAGCACGGCCCTGACACGTCGGTGGCATCCAGGAGGAAAAGGTCCATTTGTAACTTTATTATAAAGCATCCTTTGCCATCATCTCTCTAAAGCAAGAAACTCAACACATCAAGACTGCTTTCCATTTGTTGTATAAAAAAGTAAAATCTGTGAGAATTTAGCTTACTAGTAGAGTGCTTGTTTAGCATGTTAGGGGTCCTGTTTTGTTTTGTTTTAAAGATGCTGACCAGTGTCCTTACAGCACAAATCCCTGTGTGGTGAGAGAAGGCAGGTGCATGCTCAGGACCAGGGCTGAGCCAGCTCAGGGCTGAGGTGGCTGGTGAGCTCAGCCAGCCCTTTAGGGACACTTGCTGTTTCCTGCTGAGCTTACCTGGGGCATCTTCTAGCCCATCTGTGAGGGAAGCTTCTAAGGATCCCGCCACTTCTCTGAATCTGAGGAAGAAGGACATGGGTCAGTGTCGGTGTCTGGGCGGGTCTGTAAGATGCTTCTCCTGTGTGGTCTCCTCTCCTGCCTACTGACACCTGGTATTCTCAGGATGTCCAGATGCCCTTTCCCTTTTTACTGTATAGGAAATAAAGTCCCAGATGAAGCCACTGTCCTGTAGGGTTCTCTGCTTTCTGCAGCTAGTCTCAGTTCACGCCATGCAAGCCTTACTGAGAGGATCCCCTTAGTCCCTCTTTGCAGTAATGGCTCACGGCCACACAGTGTTATCTCCAACCCCCCAGTCAGCAATACCAGTGAAGAAACGCCCCAAACTAAGACAGAGAGAGCTGGCTAGGCACCTGCCTTTATCACTTGAGGAAGATCCCAGGGCCCCGGTCAACCCTGGGCTCACTGCACACACCCTTCATCCTCGGCTGACCCTAACTTCTGCAGCCTACACCCTGATGGCAGCCAGTTCCAGAGTCCAGCCACCCATCAGACCTGGGTTTCACTAACAGAGGCAACGTGTTTGACAACTGGGTGCTTCTGTGACCACTGTTTCTAAGCTGCAGTCTCTGCATGTTTTTGCCACTTGCTAACTCCCTCAGTAATGGGGAATCCTGACTAAGGTTCAAGATGAGTTCATCTCACTGACACCTGAGAGTCATCTGTGGAAATGAACTGAGCAGGTGCCAGGGAAGCCCACAGTAGGCAGGTCTTGGCAACAGCAGAGGGGAGACACAGAAGGAACAGGAAGCAGAGAGAGAGAGGTGGTGAGAGCCTGAGGGAGCCGCCCAGGAAGCAGCATCCAAGTGCAAGGACTGGAGAAAGGGCTATGGGCGGTATAGGTGCACACCAGCCTCGAGAACTCTGCCTCAGCATCTTTCAAAATCTACACAGAACACAGGAAAGCAGACCGATGGCAGAGGCTGAGGGCCTGGCTCTGCTGTCCACAATGGAAAGGATAGGAAAGCAGACCAACGGCAGAGGCTGAGGGCCTGGCTCTGCTGTCCACAATGGAAAGGATAGGAAAGCGGACTGATGGCAGAGGCTGAGGGCCTGGCTCTGCTGTCCACAATGGAAAGGTGGAGCCATGTAAGAAGCCCAAGGTGAGGACGTGCCATTGCCACGGTCGTCAGTGACTAGAACATTGCACCTGACAGACAGCATGAAACTGGAATGGAAAGCAGCTTTAGTCAGCAATCTAGATAAAGGCATGAGCCCCCAAGCTATGTGAATGCTTAAGATAGTTCATGGGAACAATAGGAACAGGGCCCTGACAGCCAGCACTTCACAGCAGTGAGACGTCTGGTGCTGAACCAAGGAACCCAGCTCAGAAAGGAAGGTCCAAGCCAGTAGGCCTAGCTGCCTTATGGAGGCCAGCATCTTGCAAAACTGCTGACCTCCATGGTGAGCCCTGAGCAGCCATGCGGCAGCCTTCAGATGCACTGTCTCTGTCTGTGGGAACTCAGGAGAGGAAACATCTAACCTTTAGCATTTGGGTTTGGGGAAAGACTCTATTCACAACTTTCCTTGAGGATCATGGTCTATAGGGAAGCAAAGCGTGCTTACAGCATGACCCCTGTAGCAGCCCAGCACGGAGGATGTTGCTTTTCTCTGCTCTAAGTACCAGATGGCATGAAGCACATATGCGCTGTGGACATGTAGCTCTGAGGCGGGGACAGGGAGAGGGAGTAAAGATACCTAAACCTTCGGATCATGAAGTCCACATCGTAGAAGGAACTGCAAACTGTACACTATATGAATGTTCTAGCAGTGTCTTCCAGAAACTCTAATTCCACAGTCTGAAGCTGTTTGGGTCATGTGTGCACTTACTTTCTCCACCAGGGACTGAACGTCTATTTTCCAACATCTACGGAAGGGCAGGATGGGTGAGTGACTGACCTTATCTGAAAGTAAACAGGCAGGTTCCACTTGTTGCTGAAGCTGTGGTAGGCGGGGTGTGCTCGCAGTCGCTTTACACTGGCCTGGGACCCACACTGCCGTTCAAACCTCCGCACAAAGTCCATGCTCACAGTGTATTTCTAGAACAGGAACAAACCGGGGGATTTTCTCCATCAGCAAGCTAGACAGTCAGGGGCACATGCTCAAGACTGCAGCTGAGACTGCAGAGGTCAACACAGAATCAGGAGGAGCGCCTGTCCTCAGGGCGGACTTCTAATAACTACAACTTCCCCTTCATTAGAGCTTCAGCATGACCACAGCGCCTCTGTGCTACTACCCAGGAGTGAGGGAAAAGCCCATCAGAAGCCAGGCGTTCCTCTGCAGGTCCAGGGCTTTCTAAATAACACACTCTGCTTCCAGGGCAGCCCTGGGCTTCACATGGGATCACAGACAAAAGATTAAGAAAAGGATTCATCTCTCCCAGCAGAAGTCTTTTTAAAGGAAATGAGGAAAGAAAATCCACCGGACACTGCATGGTTCCTGTGGATGAAAGATGACAGGACTGACGGACACGCTAAACATGTGCACCGTCACCATGACACCCTCCCCTTCAGACACAGCTAGGAAACACAGCAAGCTGCACTTGCCTTCTGAGGGGTCCCCTGCATGTGGTTCTTGTAGAGGGCCTGAGGCTGGTTCCCAGCACACACACCATGAAGGTGACAATACGTTGCACTCCAGCTCTGGGGGCGACGCTTTCTTCTGTATACTGCACTCAAGTGCACAGACCCGTCTACTCACACATACACATAAATAGACACCGTCTTCAGATAAAATGAGATCGTCCTCATTCCTCCGAGTGTCCACACTCGAGAGAAGCAGTGTGTGTCCAGTAAGAACAGTCCGTCAACAATCACAGGTCTGCCTTTCACCAGCCCGAGACTACACCAATCAAACTGCAACTTTCCCGAGGCACAGGGCACTTTTCAAATGACAAGCCATTACCTGGTGAAAAGCGTCGGGGTCCCCAGGGTTGAAGAGCGAGGGTAGCTTTTCCTCTAGTCCTCGAACTATTTCTGGCCACACAGAATTCACCAAGAAATCGTAGCCAGGAACAATAGTGCCTTTCTCACTGTGGGACAAGGAGGCAGGGTCCGTAAGTTCACCCAACTTCTACTTTCTGCACTGTGTTTACTTACAGAGCCTCAGCCTCATCGATCTGAACTGTTCTGAAGACCATATTTTCTGTCTGGATTATTTCGATTTCACTTCTGGGTCTCAGTGCTACACTGACCCTGACACCCCCACTCACCCTTCCCCCACCCTGTCAGGATACAGCTCTCCTAATCACAGACATCACCCAGACTCTTAGCTTGGGAAACAACGGCCATAAGCCAACAGTGGCCCAGGTCAGCTTCCTCAGCACTCAGGAGGCTGAGATAGAAGAGTTGTGAACTCAAGGCCAGGCTGGGCCACAAATCACGACTTGATATAAAGCCAGCAGCCTTATACTACAGGGAAGTAACCTTGCATTCAAGAGACTTACTATATAAGGTATGAAGGTTCACTAACTCATCTGTGCTTCGCACGCTTATGTGGATTCAGCTCTGAAATTCTATTACATTTCATGTAAAATCCTGGTCCCAATCCTGACTGAGAAGACACTGAGTCAGCCTGTGTGCTTTGTTGTTTAGTGTCCTACACTAGGTGCTGGATTTCTAATTTGAAAACTTGGAACCGAGATCAGAGCACACAAGCTCACAAAGAGGGTTCTGTACAATAGAGGTCAGCTGGCAGTGCAGACCAGACAGCTAAGGCCTCCTCCACTGTGCCGAGGAGGCTGCCCGTCCCCATGAGCACTCTGAAGTCCTGAGAACCGGGAGAAGGCTCAGTACACTGGTCTGAGAAAGTTTATGGCTAGAACCAAGAGGCCTGGAGCCTGGAGCCTGCTCAGGGTCCTCCTGAGTCAGAGCACAGAACGGTCAGATGGCAACGGTTAAAGCAAACTGGTATTTACTGAAGAATGGAAAGTGACAAAGGGAGGAGAACTAAGGACAGCCAGAGGTGAACTGTGGACTGGGGCAGCTGGGTGGCAGGGAGCAGCTCTGCCTGCCATGTACAAGGCCCTGAGTTTAAGCTCAGCACCACAAACCAGAAAACAACTGCTCTGGATACAGAATGGGATGTGGACCATGAAAAGAACACACTTTCAGTTTAAACTGGACTTGGGAGGAAGGCAGCTGAGAAAAAGAAGGAGGAGCATGCAAGGGGCCTTGGCTTCATCCTGCACTTGAGCTCAGAGCTGCTTTCCAGACATCAGGGGAGGAGCAGTAACAAACAAGACCTGCTCACTGAGCCAGCGCTGGGATGCAGCTCAGGCCGAAGCCTTTAGCTTACCTTGACACAGCTCCTCCTGTGACTTCCCGGAGAAGGCGGCAGTGGTGTGGAACAAATTCCAGAAGCTTGTTGTACATGAGCTGAAGGCCACTGGGATGAGACTCAACAAACTGTTCAACAATCACCTATAGACAAATGAAAACTATTTAAAAATGGGATTTAAAAGGAAACCATGAAGCCAGGCAGTGGTGGCGCACGCCTTTAATCCCAGCACTTGGGAGGCAGAGGCAGGCGGATTTCTGAGTTTGAGAGCTCGAGGCTAGTCTGGTCTACAGAGTGAGTTCCAGGACAGCCAGGGCTATACAGAGAAATCCTGTCTCGAAAAAACAAAAAAACAAAAAAAATGAAAGACTCTCACTGTGTGGCTAGACTGGAACTCACTAAGGAAATCAGGCTGGCCTCAAGCTCACAGGGCTCTGCCTGCCCCTGCCTCCCCCGTGCTGGTGGATCAGAGGTCTGGATCCCCACATGCAGGTTGACTGTGTATATTCTAATTAGTAAGACTATGCTGGTCACATTCAGAACCAGTTGCTGTGTCTACCCATAGCTCTGACTTGAAGTGGGGAAGGAGGAGGCTAGGTGGCAGAAACTGGCCTGAGGCTGAAGAACCTGCCTCCCCCAGAATAGGCCTAGGTCAGAGCAGGGGCCATTCCATTTCCCTACAGCCTAGCCCTGGCCTCTCCTATCACTACTGGGCTTAGGACAGCATCTGAGGCAGAGAAATAAAAATATACCTCATGTATATATTTTACTTTTGGTTATAAGATTGAAACTCAAATCATAACAAAAATCCACTAAGCTTTAAAAGACAGGAGGCTACAGGTTACTCAGTGGTATCCGTAAATGAGAAATGCTGTCCCTAGGTTCATGTTTGAGTGCTCAGTTCTCAGAGGCAGAGCCTTGTGGAGGACGTACTTCCCTGTGGGCATCGTTTGAGGGCTCCAGCCTCACCCTAGCTCCCGCTCCTGCTCTCTGCCTCCTGTATTGGAAAAAATGCGAGCAGCCATCTTCCTGCTCTTGCCAGCATGAACTGCCCTCTCAGCCATCATGAACTCTGTCCCTCTGGAACTGTACGTTAAAACAGTTCTTTCTTCTTTGAGTTGATTTTGATCATGGTGTTTCACCATAGCAACAGAAAGCAAACTAGTGCACTCAGTATACTACAAACTCCAAACTTCTTTACGTCAGCACTGCAGACTCAGTGGAGTGAAACACTCAGGCTTGCCTCTGTGACTGAGATGTCCCACTGACTGACAAATGCCAGCACAGTTTGTTCTCTTCCCTCCGCAGACAACTACAGAGTGTAACGAGGGAAGAACACAGGGAACTGAAAGCTCATTTTAGCAGTTCTAAGGCTGCCAGGATTAAAACTAATCTCTGTACTTAATGACAAATGTGTAGAGTGGCAGGCTGGAGGACAGGCCATCACAGATGCTGACAGTTCCCAGCAGAACACACCACCCCTATCGACAGCTGACCCAACAGGCGAAGGACATTGTCTCTGAGCATCCCCACCTTCCCAGCCCACAATTCCTCCCCGTTTCTCAAGCCTTGACCAACGTCTTCTGTTCCCTGAAGAGCTGTGGGCAATTATCCTACCCATCCTTCCACAGTGCCTCACTTCTCTGGACTCTGTGCTGTACCAGCTGTTCGTTTAGTCTATTCCACCAATAGGACTGGTGGTTAACTTGTTCTAGTGATGTAATCGGGTACAGCTGACCACATTAACAGAGCTAAACTGTTTTGACCCAGGCCTTCTTTCTGGGTGGAATTAACAGCAGAACTGAAGACACATATAAGCTGCATCATGAACACCCACCAGAACACACTCAGTTCCAGTCGCTAACTGTGAGCAGGGCCCTCTCCTGCATGCATGCAGAAACAAGCTCCTTGTGTAGCGTCTCTGGTGTACGCAGCTCTACCCCTTACACCAGCAGTACAGACCTCACTGACATATGGCTTCACCAGCACCTGGCCGACCAGAGCTTCTGCATCCCGCGTCTTGTCAATGGTGGCATAGGTGCGCAGGCAGTGCCGGACAATGTCCACGTTTGAGGTCTGCAAACCTTCCAGCAGGAGGCCTTCCAGAGACTGCTGCAGCATGGCTGTGATACCGGCTATGCGCTGTGGGGACAGCAGAAAGCTCACGCTCAACGGAAGCTCACGCTCAACAGCTCCCAAACTCCAAAGGGCTGTACGATGCACATTGGTGCGTAACCCCACAGAACACAATATGTAGACATTTAAGGGGGACCCCACCTGGGGTAACAGCCAATCTCCTCCCATGATCTGTTCTCCAAGTAGATCACTGGAAGAATTTATGGAGAGACTCTCAGATTGAGAAATGCCACTTTCCTCTGAAGTTACAAGGTAACTAGTTTCTGACAGAGAGGACAGATGCGAGGAGTTCAGCTCCCAGTACCCTCACTGCGTGACTTACACCCACCTCTAACTCCAGTTCCAGGAGACTTAAAGCCTTCTTCTGGACTCTATGGACATCTGCAGACATGCCAGCACACCCACGCCCAGGCCTACACTAAATGGTTAAAAAAAACCTCAGTCTAGGGCTTTGGGAAAATTCAATGTTATCTGTGCCATGTGGCCTTGGATTTAGAGTGGCTACCCCTACAACTTGGAGCATGTGACTTAGTCTTTTCACAAAAATCTGTAGGGATTGACACTTGGAAAATAGAAGTCTCAAAGCCCAAACCCAAGCCCTGGGGTGAACATCAGTGCCAGGCCTGCTGCCAGATTAAAGCACTGACTGAGAGTCTCTGCAACCCACAGCCCGGCCCCAATCCATACTTACGGGTCTCACTTTGTCCAAAAGGGGCATGCCCTTGCTTTGCACAGCATGAAACTGAAGCTGGTTAAATTCTGTGGCAATTCTCTCCAGAACCTGTCCTGTCAAGAGTGGGCTGGGAGAGACAAGCAGAGAACGCAGCTGCAAAGGTGTTGACTTCCCAGAGAACATGGCAGCTGACTGGCCATATGGGTTCAGACTGCAGTGCTCAGCTTTCAGAGAGTGGTGCTCAGCTCTGAGACAGTGGCCACCTTGCCACAAGGTCAAAATCAATATTTGTGCCATCTCTGTCTCCTCTCGGTGGGCATGCCCAGAGCATCCCAGCTGCAGTGGGCCAGTGCTAAAGCGCACGTACGTCACTGGTGCTGCCTCAGGTTCACAGGGGCTGACGGGTTCACAAGGGGCCATGTCCTAGCACCTCTCTCCGAGGCCACCCTCTCCAAGGCCTGCTCCCAACTGCCCCCTCTGTCCCTGTACTGACTGTGTCTCTGCTTCTTCATCCCTCAACCTTCTCGTTACCCGGGTAACTCCCTGCTTCTAAATGACCTCTGACACTTCTTAAACCCCTAAGACTTTTGTCATTTTAGTGAAACTGGCCTTCTGGTAGCAATAAATATAACCTCTGAAATACCTTTCAATTTAAATAACAGCTTAAAGTTATGTGACCAATAGCTAAAAGAGCACTGTCTGTGTGGTACAGGTCCTAGAGACAAGGCAGTCAGCGAGTATCTGGCACACAGTACAACGTGAGCTCCAGTCCCTTGACACAGGCTGTAAGCCCAATGCCACTCAAGGAGGGGACAGCAAAGGGACAGTGTGGGTTACTGGAGGAACTGAGCTAGGAAAGATGACCCTAGCAGAAGGACATGGGAAACAGCAGTGAGGCCACTGGACGGCCTGACCCCGGACCGTGCCATCAATGCTACTTCAGCACAGAGGAGAAAGGCTGCCCAGAAGATGTCCTGGAGTCTGGATTGCTTCTATCTGGTGTCTAACTACCTCTCAGCCTAACTGTTCACTAATATGCCTTCCCTCTGTGACAATGACAAGTGTTGATCTGAGCTAAGCAAATCTCCCAGAGGTGGCACAGAGCAAGGCAGGCACAATGTCACAGGTGTAGTTGCCAGGAAACCTACTCTTCCCTAGGGGCACAGCCTGGCACCTTTACTGGGAACCTGCCAGTGACTGGCACTGGTAATAAGGACCAGACCCTGATGCTAGGGACCCAACAATCTGACAGGAAGGGGCTCAAGTCAGCCAACAGCTTCTGCTCCTGCTGGATGGTTTGCAGCAGGGAGGTCAGGGGAGGCTTTCTGTGGTAACTTCTGTGTGTCTTGTCTGTACATTCTGATTCAGAACTGCATGAAACTTTCCAGAGCACGAGAGATCAACAGTCTCCAAGACGACAGAGGGAATGTCACCAAGCCCCACACTTTTAACTTTTACTTCCACTTACACAGTCACATCAGAAGGCCATGCCTTGTGCATTTCAAGTGGACTGGGCAGTCACGGGGAGACGAGAATGAAAGAAGCCCTGAGGAAGGACGGGGTCTGGACACTGGGCTCAGGCCCCAGACCTGCTGCCCACATGGAGCCACAGCAGGCTCCTGGAAGTCTGAAGAACTGTGTCATGAAGGGAGGCCTGGGGGTTTGAATTCACAGACTGACAGGGTGGGAGGCCAGGCCTAAGTCTGGCATGAAGGAGACTGTGAGAGGAGGCAGGTGCAGCTGTGACACAGCATCAGCCTGCAGTGCCAGCCTTGTGCACAGTGGGAGACGGCTCCTCCAAGGCACCAAGCTGGCACCGGGGGAAGCAGGTAGTTCTAGAGATGAGAGATGAGGAAAGGGCAAAGAGCTGTTCACCCTGGAGAGCAGGGAAGGAAGAAGCACTTGCTCTCTGAGATTCGGGAGAAAGGCATGAGTGGAGCTCTTCTGCCTTGGGAAGAGCGAGGAGAAATGCAAGCATCAGTGTCCCCTCCATGACAGCACTGTCTGAGGAGCAGCTGGAGGGCCTGGGTGGGTCACAGTGATCCCAGTCTGAGGCTGGAAGACCTCTTGTGCAGTGGACAGTTCAGAGTCCCTTGTAAGGTCATAGAGGCCTCCCAGGGTGTGTGCTAAGGGCAGAGTTCTGACACTGTGCCCTGGGCTGAGCAGGAATGTCAGGTAAGAAGCTGGGGTGGTGTCAGGTGCCAACTGAGGACAGGCCGGGAAGGACTGTCCCCGTAGGGTGCAGAGCAGGCAAAGCAAAGTCAGCACCACTGGCCCCTCAGCATAGCATCCAGCTCCCAACGCTGGCATCACAGGCATGAGCCACCACACCTGGCTGAGTCACTTAAAAACACTAAACTAAACTCAGATTTTCTCTTTATTTTCCAGAAATGAGTCCCCCTCAAGTAAGTTTTAGATTGGATGTGAAGTGCTCAGCAAAAACACTTACCTGCTTGCTTCATGTGAAGACACATCTTTAGAACTTTGGGAGTTTAAGATTTTTTCAATTTTCTCAACCGATCGAATAACTTGTATAAGTCTCAACACACTCATCTATAAAAGGACATCAAGCAAAAACCCAGACCAGATGAGACACTTGTCAGGCTGCTGAATCTTAATTACCTTATTTCCTCATTTTAATAAAGGAGAGGCAAAGGTCAACATCACACGTTTTAAATATTCTTACATAATCCTTAATTCCCAAGGGTGTAAATTCGACTTTCCTACAGTGAATTTCAAAATTCTGTCATAGTTAAATGACACAAAATAAGATGGCGCTATCCTGCCAGCCCTTATAGCTATTTTTTTAAAATGCCTCTCCGTGTTTTAGTTTTCAATATATGTATCTTCTCTAACTACACGAACATGGTAACTTACATCTTCAAGTCAAAAGACACACTCACTACTGACAAAAACGTCCACAGTGGGGCAAAGGGAGACCCGGCGTTCAGCGAGGTGACGCCCAGAAGGATGAGCTGCGGGCAGACACTGAGCTCCCATCTCTCACAGTGCACGAGCACACCCTCTGTGCTGGGGACAAACAGCATGCTGAGCTAAGCTTCGCTTTTACTACCTAGTTTACTTAAGCTAGTGTGACCACTCAGGCGCGTCTGCAATGCTGTCTGACTTCAGGAAGTCCTGACTGACTGAGGAGCATGAGCAGCCTCGGGGCCGGGGTGCTTGCGGCACGTAACACACTGCCTTCATCAACATTATCCACTCCTTAGTGAGACCAGCGATGAGAAAACCGTCTGCACAGCACTGATGTCATCGTTCTGCTCAGCACAGTACCCGGGGAGAGGGGACCACAGGCCCCACAGTGGTGATAAGAACTAGACTGAGCCAAGGTTTAGGGTAGACACCACAGCGTACCTTTTTCTTCCTAATGTCTTCTTGCTTGGACATTCGTTCATCTACTGCCAGAATTCCTTCACTGACAGAGGACCTAAGACTCTTGAAAAGAATAAAGAAAATATTTTGCAAATATTAAATGTAATATTATAAAACTGATCCATTCAATTCTATTTCATAAGACTTAGTACACCCAGGCCAATATTCAGACAAAGTTACAAAGCATGAGCTGGAATGCATCCCTGTAAGGCACCTAGGATATGCAGGCACAGTGAAACACAAGGCCACGGTCACAGCAGACTAGCTGCCAGAAGTAACAAACAAGAGACAGCACAGTCAGCTGCAGTGGAGGAAGGACAATCAAAGCCCATGTTTGGGAGCATCTTGGATTTAAAGAGGGTACAATATGGGGGAGACCTTGCAAATCTGCAAACACTCACAGGGGGAGATCCTTAGAAGGCCAGAGGGGCTGGAGAGATGGCTCAGTGGTTAAGAGCACTGACTGCTCTTCCAGAGATCCTGAGTTCAATTCCCAGCAACCACACGACAGCTCACAACCATCTATAATGGAATCCAATGCCCCCTTCTGGTGTGTCTGATGATAGCTACAGTGTACTCATATACATAAAATAAATAAATCTTTAAAAAAAAAAAGGCCAGAGAGAATGAGAACAGCCCCCTCCCGGTGGGAGAGGCACACCCTGGCATCTGTAGGCTTCTCTTTGAAGAGAAGGAGAATTTAGGGGCTGGGGGTGGGTGCTTGCTTCTTCAGACTAGAATCTACTCAAGCAGTATGGCAAAAGCCTGGTAAGAACGAGGAAGTTAGAACAAGAGGCCAGAAGAACAGAAACCCCAGCGCATCCAGGAGCTACTAAATTAGGCCACCTGGGAGACAGTCATGAATGAAGGTGATGGAAACTAGGGTAAGTGGGGAAATCACAAACATTCTAGAGAAAAGTAAGTTCACTAAATGCTACGAAGCTCTGTAACACTGGCTCCTAACAAGGGAAACAACAATTCCCCATCTCAGTATCTCAAAGACCAGCTTCAGGGTTGAGGATCAAACCCAGCAGAGTCTGGCTGATGTGTCTGGGATGTGGTGGCAAGGCAGACAGTAGGACAGAGGGAAGGGCTGAGGGAAAAACAGAGAACAAGCCGGCATGAGAGCTGGCCACTGGCAGAGTCCATAGACAGCTGAGAGACGGGGCTGTGGGAGCTCCAGGCAGTGAGGGATGTGGAACCCAGCAGTGGGCCACAGAATCACCCACTTTCATTCTGTGGAGAGTAACTCAGAAGAGCTTCAGGAAAACCAAGCAGCACCACAGCAGCCAGCACTCCTCGTGAGCTCCAGGCCAAGCTCAGGTGGCATGCAGGCCTCCTTCCTGTCTCCTCTCTTGAGGATGCCTGACATGGGCACTATTTCCCCAACACTTTACATACATGTCACATGTTCAGACATGGTTTAAGGCTTTTCACGATCAAGGTGACACACACAGGTCACCTTGGGACAGAACACCAAGCATGTGAAAACCTCACAGGACCAAAGGGCGTGGCAGTCAGGGGACCTGAGACTGTGGGATGAACCAGCAGACAAAGGACAGGGTGACACCAACCTCCACACTGTAACGCTCACCCAGAAGTCCACCCCCGGTGGCTTTCTTGTGCCTCACAGTACATCAGAGAAATATTTAAATTCTTGTGCGTAGGGTATTCTGTTAAATTGGTGTCTTCCTTCAGTTGCTTGGGGTTTAAAGAGCTTTGTTGGCTAGGACCCTAACCACACGTCACTTATCATCTGGGAAAATACTTATAAAAATGACAAATACTTAGGATACAAGCCAGTCCCAGCCAGGTGACTGTCACTGACAGGCTAAGCTGCCGGCTACTTTAAAGCCTGCACTTGAAGACTCTGCCCTCAGGCGTGCTGCGGACGGTGATACCACATGCTAAAACAGAGAAGCACTTAAGGGCAACGTTTGAGATGAAGACTAAAACAACTGACCACTAGACCCGACAGACAGACTAGAATCTTGGATTTCTAAGCAGACAGGAGCACTGTGCTTCATAACAGACCACTTAGTAACCGTTGGGCGACTTACCAGAACCTCTTCTCGTAATTGTCCCAAAGGCACAGAAAGTTGGTTGAGGGCTCTGTCCATGCCAACCTAGAGGCAAAATCATGACAGCTCAAAATCACCAGTCTAATCCAGTGTAATGATCTAAGTGAACCATGGTTGCTGTTGGCAGAGTATGGCTACCCGCGAAGACGGAGAAGAGACTCTCGGGGAAAATCCAAGCTACGCACAGGGAAATGATCTTCACGTTTCTAAGTCTACTGGAACCTTAGCAACTGCAGCACATTCACAGAGCAAACACAGCTCACCCATTGTCATGTTTCTTATGAGTCCTGGAGGTTGTGCTTTCTATATTTCTTAGGACAAACACTTAAAAGTAAAGTAAAATATGAATAAGACTTAAAAAAAACAACTCTCTGAGAGTACTAAAATCAAGCATTCCCACGCTGCTCTGCCTGGTTGCCAGCACGCTCCTCCCCGTTCATGAAGGCCAGCCCCCTGCAGATCACTGCTGCCACTCCCCGCCAGCACGTACAGGTATGTCATGCCAGTGAGTAGGCTCTCCCCAAGAGTGGCTGTCATGTGCTCTGGCACAATAGCCTAACCAATGGGACTTCCTGTAAACCTGTCAGGACCTAACAAAAATGAAAAATGGCCTCTTGGTGCCCCTCCATTTACCATGCTCACAGCTAATACCCAACACAAACTCAAGAATAATCAAGCCAGCATGGTAATGAACACCTATAACTCAGCACTCCAGAGACGGAGGCAAGAGGCAACTTTGTGCAAGTGTGTGACCAGCCTCGGCTACACGGTAAGTCCCAGGACAGCCAGGACAACAGATTAAGACCTTGTCTCAAAAGTCAGGTATGGCAGCACACACCTTTACTCCAGCACTTGGGAGGAAGAGCCAGGTGGATCTCTGAGTTTCGGACCAGCACGGTGCATACGCAGAGTGCCAGGGCAGCCAGGGATATATAGAGACTCTGCCTCAACAACGACACATCAAAGCCCATCTCAGGAAAGCCAAAAGTACAAACAGAATCATAAAACCACACAGTTTTATGTGAGCAAGAACTAAAATCAACAACGCTGCCCGGCCTCAGCTCTTCTGTGCCTGACTGACATTACTGAGTGCTTGGACCCTGAGACTACATGGTTTCTACAATGCTGCACTTTAAGAACCGGTCCACGGGGAAGAGGACCTACGTGTCGCACCGCTGGCGGGGAGGACGCTCACCAGGTTTGTGGAGAGGTTGACAAAGTCGGCATAGTCCTTGTTGATGAGCTCCACCATGGCTGTCTTCAGCAGCTTGTAGTACAGCTCCAGGTCATCCCGCAGCTCCTCCAGCTGCACCCGCTTCCTGCAGTCAGACACAAAGTGATCCACGTCGAAATCCTCCTGGGACGAGCAGGAAAGCCACGTTAGTGACACACGAGGACAGGAGGAGGGGACAGTCTGCCTACCACTCACAAGGCCTGTAACTCACCCAGGAGCCCCCGAGGGCCAAGGGCGCCCTCCTTGTGATCTCATTCCACGGGGAACTTAAGTTTCTAAATGGACACGATTCAGTTAAGGCTCTTCTAAAGACAGAAACGGCTTTCTTCCCTTAACCTTAAAAGTATTAAATGTTCAGTGTAAAAAAAAAAAAAAAAAGCCAATAGACTATGAAACCCAGTACAGAAAGAAAAAAGAAAATGCTATCTTCTTGCTTTATAAGATATACACTGGTCTATTTTCCTCAGCTTGACATTGTGGTTCGCGTGCACATCTGCACACACGAACCTAACTCTTCCCCCAGATAACAACGCACCTCCCGTGTATTTCATAACACTGAGTGTGCACTCAAGTGTCCACAGCATGGGCTTCCGTGGAACAGGCATGGAGCCCAGCCCTTCCTTCTGTGGTCTCTCAGGCCACCCAGGCTCTCAGCCCCTCCTCCTGGTATCAGAAGCTCCTGGTAGGCTGATGCACCTACAGCTAGCAGGTTACTGTCTATTCTGCCTGTGATTGAGCCTCTTACTAGTGGACCTGCTCCATCTAGTGTAACGGTTCCCAAACTTGTTAAGGCAAGAACCAGTCCCCAGAACGCACTGCTATGATTGCATAATTCCATTAACAGTGTAGAAATCCAGAGTGTGACTGGAAAGAGGTACCCATTTTCGTGAGAAGTAAAACAGAGCTTTGGAAAGACTGCAAACAGACAATTTGCTAAGGCCACTTTTTATTGAATCACATAAGCGTGGAGTAAAACCAGCAGGATGGGGTGGGAAAATCACAAACCCAGAAGACTCTGCAGCAGATCCTTTGCAAATGCCCACAGGTTCTCCTGCCACCGAGAGAAACAAAGTGGGCACAGAAGAGACCATCCCGTAATGGAGCCAGCAGAGTGACTTCAGAGTCATGGTAGCGAAGGACAAATGGATACACATACATCTTAAACTAAAATACTAAGGTCTGCACACACTACTTCTTCAGGTACCGGTTAACACTTCAGCGAGCCAACCAAATACCCACCATGATCATCTAAATAAAAAGACTTCCTCCAATCCAAAGCATTGCAGCCGCCCACAGAAAAGCCATCTGCTTCTCCTTCTGAAGCCACAGCCAGATGCTTTGGGAGAACATGGACAACCACCCCAGCCAAGTATAAGCAGGGATATGACCCTGGACAAGACATCTGACAAGTGAACTAAAGGTTTTATTCCAAGTGACTTTTATTTTATTGTTGTCCCAGCAGAGCGACTTGATGTAGAATCAAGGATAGTCTAAGTAGCTTGGTTCTAGCCTTGTCCGAAGCCAAAAGGCTAAAATCAGTAGTAACTTAGTTCACTAAGGTAGCAGGATCAAGAGTTCAACGCCAGCCTGGGCTAGATGGCAAATTACTGTTTAAAAGGGAAAAGAAAAAGAGAGCAAAGGAAAGAGCTTCCAGTCTGCTTGTCAAGCAAAAGGAATGTCTAGGTGACTGCCAGAGCTGTGAGGAGAAGAAGGGGCAAGGACCACCTGCTGTGATCTCACGAGGGAAGAAGAGCGGGAAGGTTGATCCTGTCGGCTTGACAGGATGAGACTCACTCTGGACACAAATCTCAGGGCATCTCTGTGAGGGAGTTTCTAGAAAGTGAAACTCAGCATCAGCATCCATCACCTTCTGCTTCCTAGCTGCAGGTACGAAGCAACCAACTAGAGGCCTTAAGCTCCGCCACCTTTCCTTTCTGCCATGATGGTCTGGCTGTAGCCCCTCAAACTGTAAGCTGAAACAAACCCTTTTCTGAGGTGCTTTCTGTCAGGTATTTGGTCCTAGGACTGAGAATAGAACACAGTGAGACAGCAATAACAACTCTCCAGCCAGATGCTGTGAGTGACAGGGATTATTAACGAGTAGAGAAGGGAGGAAAAGACTAGAACCAGGGAAGGCGTAGCACAGACCATCAGGCCTGTGAATGTAGAGGCGGAGTCTCAGGGCAGCTCCTGGGGCAACAGCCACAGGAGGGAACGCACAGATGTAGGACTGGTGCTGTCATCGGCAAGGTGAGGATGTTCTGTGTTTCCTGAACAGGAATGACATCACATGCTGACAGACGGGAAGGATGTGATGTCAGCATGCCCAAGCACGCGGTGTGACCTCTGACCTCTGTCAGCAATACCTTCTACTACCAACACCTTCTTACCTGCTTCTCTGGCTGGACAGGAATCTCCTTCACTAGTTCCTTTTTTTTTTTTTAAATAATTTTAAAGCAATATATATATTAAAGATTTATTTATTTATTTTTATGTATATATGAGTACACTGTAGCTGTCTTCAGACACATCAGAAGATGGCATTGGATCCCATTACAGATGGTTATGAGCCACCATGTGGTTGCTGGGAATTGAACTCAGGACCTCTGGAAGAGCAGTCAGTGCTCTTAACCACTGAGCCATCTCTCCAACCCAAGTTCCTTCTAATGATATAATCCTATAAGTTCCTGTTCAAAGGTGACCTCAGCTTCATGATGAACCCTGGGTGGAACATAAATCCCTCGTATGACACTCGGGGCACACTGCAGTTCCCATCCCGTCCTGCCTACATTTCCAGTCTGGGTCCTGACATCCCTCCGCACTCCAACCACCACTGACCAAGCTTGGTTTCTGAACCCGCACGTGCTTCCTCATGCTCAACAGCCAAGTCACACCTTTCTGCCCTTGTCTCTTCAAATCTGGACTTGTAGTTGGTACACAGTAGGGTGGCCAATGAGTGAGCAAACAACTGCTACCACCACTCAGGAGGTTGTCATCTCATCTTGGCAAAATAACACGTTTCTAACCAAACGACTGCAGTCCACGTAGCCTCAACTCTCCTAATGTGCATCTGATATCCTAACTTTGTAAAAACAAACAAACAAACAAACAAACAAACTATGCCACTGAAAAATATGTTGAATAAAATACAAAGGTATACATACAATTTGGATAACAGGCACTCCTCCTGCCCTTTCTGCCACCAAACTAACTCATAAAACGTTTCTTTAAAGGAAGCGCAAATAACGAAGGACCTTAATTTCTGGCTCTACCTAGCAAAACCAACATTACACACAACGGCTGTTCCGTGTCCTTTCCACTACAATCGAACTGAACTGGTCACATGAGCAGAACTACAAACTGCGTGGCCCAGAGAGCTGACTGCATGAAAGAGCACAGAACAGCCCGGCCATTCCGTCCCCAGTTGGCTGATGTCTTTTTGCTAACTATTCTCGGTTTGTGCCATCTACTCTCAGTCGCTGCATTGAACAGAGCCATCAAGTCAGTGTGAGTGAGGAAGTCACAGGCAATGCCCAACCCTGAGGCAATGGCCCAGAAAGGCTGCTGGCCACTAGGCATACAGGAGACCTGCGTTAAACAGTGAACACAGTAAGTTTTCTCACCTAAAGTCAAAACAGGCCATGATCCCTGGGCAAGCTTTCTTCCTCCAGACACCTGTCCCTGATGTCCTGTACCTTCTGTTCTTTTTACCCTCTTTCTAAGGTGTCCATAAGTCACAGGATGAAACAGGGGCTTTCTGAATCAGTCTTTCAAGTATCCCATATGAATTCATTTGTTGGGGACTGGAGATGGCTCAGCAGTTAAGAGTGCTTACTACTTTTACAGAGGACCAGAGAGTTTGGCTCCCAGCACCCACATGGCAGCTCACAAGCACTTGTAATTCCTGTTCTAGGGAATCTGAAGGCTTCTGCACATAAACTCAGAAAGGCAAACACACACACAGTACTTCATCCCTGGCTCTAGAAAAGCCTTTCACATACATGAAAACCTATGTGGGCACAGTAAAGCAGATACATATCAATTAAAACCAAACACCAAAACCTCGGAGCTTTCTTTGGTCATGTAACTAAATGCAAATACCAAAACAGAGATAGGCCGGTTAATTCAGAGGGAAAAATTACCACGTGAAAGGGAAGCAGGGTGCATACATTCAAACACACAACACACACACTATTCTGTAAGATCTACACTCATTTGCTTATCTCAGCCCGTAGGAGGCTTGAGACAGGAGGGATGGAGACCTGCCTGGGCTACAACTCAAAACCCTCCCTGTCTCAAGAAAGAAACTGGGTGTAAATATGTTTGGGGTTGTTTTAAGTGACAACAGCGGAGAGGTGCAATTAACAGGCCAAGCTCCTTCGGTTTCGGCTCAAAGCCTGCGCCGTTCGGAGGCTGTGCCTGCTCGGTGAAATGCTATCAGCGAAGTCTTTTTGGTTTGGATTTGTAAGCAGAGTCGCTGCTGGGCTGCAGGGTAGCGAGGCTGTCAGGCTCCCACTCCTTAATGTCAAAGCGATTTCAGCCTGGACACCCCCGCCACCTTCCATCCCGCGTCCCTGACACCGGCCGGAGCCTCTGGGAATCGCAGGGCCTCAGCGTCCGGCCAACTCGGCGGCGGATCTGCCGGGTGCCCTCACCTTCATGAACTCGTCCTTATCGAAGCACAGCGTGTCCGGCCCGGTGGGCAGGTTCATCCTGCGTTTCTCCATGACGCCGGCCGCCGCCCATCAACGCCAAGACCGCAGGGGACGCGGCAGCCCAGCCCCCCGACCGTCCCAGCTCCACTTCCGCTTCCGCCAGCAGCAGCGAGCGGCAGCCAATAGACGAGCATCGCAGGCGACTGCGCACTGTTGGCGATGAGAGCGGCGCGCTTGGAGCCTGACGCTCGCAGCCTGGCGCTACTGCCTCTGGTAGACCAGCACGGTACTGCAGCCTCACGCTCGCACCGAAGCCGCTGGCCCGGGAGAAAAGTCAAGAACCAGGACAGCCTTGTTCTTTTCTCCTGGGGAGAATCCCAGAGTGGCCGCCTCCGAGGAGAAAACGTCACGGTCCTTAAAGATGGTCAGAGGAAGGTGAACCCTTTGCATTTCAGTTTAGTCCAAACAGAAAACCATCCCTCTAACTGAATGTTGGGGTAAAATTCAGAGACCCTATCGCCTGAGCTTGCGCTGGATGGGCAGGCCTTCCAAGAGGGAGAGTGGGAAAGGATACACTAAGTGGCTGCAGCCTGTGTCTCTAACATGTTGGTTTGTGTGTAGCAAAGAAATCCTTGTTTTCTTGTTAATATTTTATTCTTATTACCAAGTCCAAGTCTAGGCAATGCTAACTCTCCATGAGCTGACTACGCTTTAGTAACCCCAGCAATGATCTGAAAGTCTCCAGATCCTCTTTACCCAGCACGGCCACCAGCATGGCTGTCATTGGAAGATATTGTTAGAACCCTTCACCAACACCTTATGTAGCAATTCCTCCTGGAAAAGAACAAACACAGCCATTCTTGCCAACTCAAAATATTATCCTCGTACCTAATAAAGTGAACAATTCTCTGCTGATACCGGACTGAAAGATGTAGCCTTCTATAGCTATAATTCCAGAGTGGCAAATTGGAAATACCAAAGGAAGGACCCAGGTGCTGAGAGACCAGGACCCGAGAGAGAAACAAAGACTCCTGGGAAATCTGCCTGATTCCTAGAAGCTTGGAGCTAGAACTTGACATTCCCTTCTGATATTGTTCTCCATCCTTTTTCAAAGAAAGTAACCCGAACATGTACAGCCTAGTGTGCTAATCCTGGAATTGCTGAAGGGATCCAGTCCGTGGTGTACTGGCTGGCTTTTCTTGTCAACTTGACGAAAGCTAGAGTTATCACAGAGAAAAGAGCCTCAGCTGAGGAAATGCCTCTATAAGATCCAGCTGTAAGGCATTTTCTCAATTACTGATCAAGTTGGGAGGGCCTAGCCCATTGTGAGAGGTGCCATCCCTGAGCTGGTGGTCCTGGGCTTTCTGTATGAAAGCTAGCTGAGCAAGCCAGTAAGCAGCACCCCCTCCATGGCCTCTGCATCAGCTCCTGTTCCAGGTTCCTGCCCTGTTTGAGTTCCTGTCCTGACTTCCTCCAATGATGAACTGTGATCTGAAAGTGTAAACCGGATAAACTCTTTCTTCCCCAACTTGTTTTTTTGGTCATGATGTTTTGTTGCAGCTATAGAAAAACCCTAACTAAGACAAGTTGGTACCAGGAACGGGGTATTTCTGTGACAAGCCTGACCTCAGTGATGTTGTGACCTTTCTGTGACCTCAGGGAGGATTGTGGGAGGACTTTGGAACTTTGGGCTAGAAGAATCATTGAGTGTTAAGAGCTCAGTGGGTTGTCCTGTAGGAGCTTGGAAGACAAGAATGTTGAGATCAGTGCGGAGGATGGAGGCCTGGCTTGTCAAGTTTCAGAAGGAAGTTCAAAGACTAGCAGGGCTGTTGGCTATTTTGATTTACGTCTATGGTTCTGGTTAGCTGGGGCTGAAGAATCAGCTGCGATTAATAAGATACCAGAACTACCAAAGTGAAACCTTTACATTTCTGGGACTATTGATGCTGGTTAGCTGGAGCTAAGAAATCGGTGGTGATTAAGAAGAGACCAGCATCACTGAAGTGAAATCTTCCGGGAAGTGTTTTCTGAGAACAGAGAGAATCTGTGTTCCAGAGGTGACCAAGGCTGTACCTCACGTTGCAGCTGGATTTGGAAATGTGTAGGAATCACTCAGGTGGTACTTGTTTTAAAGACATGAAGAGGTCATGGAGAACAGCTGAGGCTTAGCACTGTGAGAGGCCATGGAGGGCCATTGGTGAAGGTGCAGCCTCAGTGGCAGTTGAAGTTGAGGCTTGGAACTATGAGGTGCCAACAGGTTATTGATCAAAGTACAGCCTAGTTGCAGCAGAAGACCCCAGCATTTTGGAGATACCAGTACCGTGGAAGGACAACCAAGAACAGCAGCAGCAGTTGAGTGAAGCCAGCCAAAGCCTACAAGATTGTGTGTGTGTGTGTGTGTGTGTGTGTGTGTGTGTGTGTGTGTGTGTGTATTACAGAGGGCAGAGCTGGAGGAGTGAGCCAAGCCACTTGGTGGAAGTCCAGAAGATCATGAGTGGATCCCAGACATGGTACAGTTGGAGTTTAATTTTGTTTTGCTTTGATTGTGACTGTGCCCTGATTTTTTTCCCCCCTTGAAGTAAGAAAGTTATTTTACTGGAGCCCACAGTGGAGAGACTTCGATTTTTAGAAGACTTTGAATTTTAAAAGAGATCAGGTATTTTAAAGGGACTGAAGTTTTAATGCTGGAATTTGTAAAGACTGTAGGGCATTTAAAGTTATTTATGTTTTTAATGTGAGATCTTGGGGATGCATAGGAAAGGAAGGATTGAGGCTTACTTGTGACGTGTGTCGAGTTGACAAGGGGTCAGCTGTACTGGCTGGCTTTGTGTCAACTTGACATAAGTTAAAGTTATCAGAGAGGAAGGAGCGTCAGCTGAGGAATTGCCTCCCCGAGACCCAGCAGTAAGGCATTTTCTCAATTAGTGATCACTGGGGGAGGGCCCAGCCCATTGTGGGCGGTGCCATCCCTAGGCTGGTGGTCCTGGGTTCTAAAAGAAAGCAGGCTGAGCAAGCCATGTGAAATAAGCCAGTAAGCATCACCCCTCCATGGTCTCTGCATCAGTTCCTGCTTCCAGGTCCTGCCCTGTCTTGAGTTCCTAGCCTGACTTTCCTTGATGATAAACTGTTATACCAAACTGAGTGAAGTAAACCCTTTTCTCCCTAAGTTGTTTTTTGGTCATGATGTTTCATCACAGCAATAGAAATCCTAACTAAAACAAATGGCAGAGGAGAATGGACCACAGTCCCAGAATTTGGTAGGAAACAGCCTAGAGCCCCTCATATAGACTGTCATTCTGTCTCAACCCAACACCCCAGCAGGAACAGCAGATCAACTTTGGTGCTAAAGAATCCGATGGCAGTGAGAGAGGGTGGAGACAAGACCTGCCCAAGAGCACAATCTTGACATCCACTCCGAACCCACACTTTGACCATCTTCTGCCGTGTGACACAGTGCATACTGCACCTCCTCAGAGGTCAGTGGGAAGCCTCTCTCCAGAGCTGCCTGCATCTCTGCTGTTTGTCCTTATTCCTCTCGCTGTGTGCAGCCATGAGGGGGTCATGACAGCCTCCCACTTCCTGGTGCCTACTCTTAAGCCGTGCATCCCTTCATATTTAAGTACATGGTGAATTCTTCATTGTCAATGTGACTGGATTTGCAGTCACCTACGAGACCCACCTGCAGGCGAGTCTGTGGCAGTGTTTCCAGAGGCGTTTAACTGAGGTTCAACCACCTGGATGGAAAGTGAGTGGCACCGTTCCACAGGCTCCTAAACTGACTAAAAAGGAAGAGGTCGAACTGAGTACCAGCATTCATCTCTGCTTCCTGACTGTGGAGGTCATGTGACCAGCTGCCCCGGGCTCCTGCTGCCATACCTTTCCTGTCAAGATGAACCAAACGTTTGTACCTCCTCCTTTAGTTATTTATTTTTACAGACGTGGCCATAGCAACAAAAAGATTAATGAACACAATACAATGTCATAACGAGGCCTCGCTCACTGCACTTGAAGAAAGAGTAATCAGGACAGGAATATGAAGTTAACCGAGCAGTGGCAGACCCGGTAAGTGGCTGACATTTCTCATCTCTCGTCCCGTCTCTGATCTACATCTTTTCCTCAGGAGACCTTATGCTGACACATTTTTCTATCTGTCTCCTCTGTTCCTTGATCTCTTCCATTCTCATGAAGCATGCACCTGCTGCTTTATTTCTAAGTAAACAGTCACCCGGCTTCGACTTGCCATCTCTGGAAAATTCTCAGTTCCCCGCTTCCAGTGGCACTGTGACAAGTCCCATTTCTTTCTTCCCACTCCGCCCTATTTATAGGCTTCCCGGTTTTGGCAGGTTTGCAACTGAACACTCAAAAATCGCAAAGAGAAATGTCACACTCGGGAAACTCATGTGGGCGTTTTCTTTGGTCATCACCACACAGAACAAGTGGCCTGCTCGCTGCTGATGACCAAGGATGTTCCGATTTTAAAGGGATTGTATACACACCCAAAGTCTGAGTGTGTAGCCTGACCTCAATGTCCTTAAAGGAAATCGGGCAAAGTGGGGTTGTCATAGTTAGGGTTTTACTGCTGTGAACAGACACCATGACCATCATAACTCTTATAAAGGACAGCATTTAATTGGGGCTGGCTTACAGTTTCAGAGGTTTAGTCTGTTATCGTCATGGTGGGAAGCATGGTAGCAACCAGGCATGCATGGTGCAGGAGGAGCTGAGAGTTCTACTTCTTGATCTGAAGGCAGCTAGGAGGACACGGGATTTTCACATTGGGTACAGCTTGAGCATTTAAAACCTCAAAGCCCCTCCTCCACAGTGACACACTAACATGGTCACGCCTCCTAATAGTGCCACTCCCTATGGCCAAGCATTTAAATACATGTATCTGTGGGGGCCATACCTGTTCAAACCACCACATGGGGTTATTAGGGCGAGGAAGATCACTCTCAGGTCCCATGTCTACAAAGACTTGGGGAGTTCATGAAGATGCACGATGCATCCTATCAATATTTTAAAAGCCTTTCTTGAATCCTTTACCCAGTCCAAGCACCGGGAATTAAATGAAGGCCCCCCCATGAATTTATGGGCTGTGTCAGTAAACTGTCTATATCCTCGGTCCTATCTCTACTTTTTAAAAAAAATGTGTTTTATTTTTAATTGTGAGTGTCAGTGTGTACATATGTGTCCAGGTACCCACTGACTGAGGCTAGAGGCATCAGATCTACTTGGAGCTGGAATTACAGGCAGTTGTGAGCCGTCTGACATGGGCCCTGGAAATGAACTTGGGTCTTCTGCAAGAGAAGTATGTATCCTCAGCTACTGATCTATTCTCCAACTTCTCCAAACCCCCCCCTTTTTTTTTTTTTTTTTTTAGTTTGAAACAAAGTTGTACTACGTTTCCAAGGCTAACCATGAACTCACTATGTAGCACAGGTAGCCTTCAACTTGTGATTTTCCTGCCCCAGCCTCCCAAGTAGCTGGGGTTACAGACTGTTTGTCATTAGACTTGACTTGACCCAGTGTGTTTCCCCAGTCACTCCTGTATTTCTCTCTGCCCTCCTTTACTCAGAGAGCAGCTGCTAAAATAGGCTGTAGTTGCCAAGCTGAGCTCTCCCTGCAAGCTCCCTGAAGAATACTGTGCAGAGATGCATCTGAGTGAGTCCCACGTCAGAGCTTCTGATTCTACGTACAGTTGTCAGGAAAACTGGCAGAGATGAGGCTAGGCGTCTGTGTGGTGGTACACACTTGTGGTTCTGGTACTCAGGAGTTTGAGGCAGGAAAATTGGGAGTACCAGATCAGCTCGAATTACATAATGAATTCGAGTTCAGCCTGGATTTGCAGAGAAAGATCTTGTCTCAAAAAAAGAAAAATCATAAACTAACAAAAGGATTTGCCAGAGAACAAGCAGAATAGGGGTCTGCCCAGCTCATGTCTTGGGCTGATACCAAAGGATGAATTGAGGCTACACTTCAGGTAAACGCCCTCTAGAGGATGATGTCAGTACTGGCAGCCCTTCTGCATCTCTCTTTTTAAAGTGATAAACAAGGATTCTTTTTTATTTTATTTTATTATTATTTATTATCTTTAATTTTTTTTACAGTCCAGTCATTACCCCCCTCTCGTTCTGCCCTCAGACAGTTCCTCATCCCATTGCTACTCCCCCATCTCCAAGAGGATGTCTCTACCCTCCCAACCATCCTCCACCCTACCAGCCCCTCCCCCATTCCCTGAGGCTTCAAGTCTCTCATGGGTTAGGGAATCTTCTCTCACTGAGGCCTGACCAGGCAGTCCTATGCTGCCTGATTGGTGACTCAGTGTCTGAGAGATCTCAGGGGTCCAGGATTGTTGAGACTGCTGGTCTTCCTATGGGCCTGCCCTCCTCCTCAGCTTCTTCCAGCCTTTCTCTAATTCAACCACAGGAGTTTTCAACTTTCTCTAATTCAACCACAGGAGTTTTCGACTTCAGACCATTGGTTGGGTATAAGTATCTGTGTCTGTCTTAGCTGCTTTGGTTTGTTAACCTTTTTAAGTTCTGTGGATTGTATCCTAGGCATTCTGTACTTTTTTTGGCCAATATCCACTAATTAGTGAGTACATACCATGCACGTCCTTTTGGGTCTGAGATACCTCACTCAGGATGACATTTTCTAGTTCCATCCAGTTGCCTCCAAAACTCATGATGTCCTCATTCTTAATAGCTGAGTAGTATTCCATTGTGTAAATGAACCAGATTTTCTGTATCCACTCGTCTGTCATGGGACATCTGGGTTGTTTCCAGCTTCTGGCTATCACAAATAAGGCTGCTGTGAACATAGTGGAGCATGTGTCTTTGTTATATGTTGGAGCATCTTTTGGATATATGCCCAGGAGTGGTATAGCTGGGTCTTCAGGTAGATCTATTTCCAATTTTCTGAAGAACCTCCAGATTGATTTCCAGAGTGGTTGTACCAGTTTGCAATCCCACCAGCAATGGAGGAGTGTTCCTCTTTCTCTGAATTCTCGATCACATGTGCTGTCACCTGAGTTTTTGATCTTAGCCATTCTGATTGGTGTAAGGTAGAATCTCAGGGTCGTTTTGATTTGCATTTCTCTGATCACTAAAGACTTTGAACATTTCTTTAAGTGCTTCTCCAACATTTGAGATTCTTCTGTTGTGAATTCTGTTTAGTTCTATACCCCATTATTTAACAAGTTGTTTGGTTTTTTGGAGGTTAACTTCTTGAATTCTTCATATATTTTGGATATTAGCCCCCTATCAGATGTGGGGTTAGTGAAGTTTTTTTTTTCCTAATCTGTAGGTTTGTCCTATTGACTGTGTCCTTTGCCTTACAAAAGCTTTTCGGTTTCATGAGGTCCCATTTATCAATTCTTGATCTTAGAGCCTGAGCCATTGGAGTTCTGTTTAGGAAATACCCCACCCCCACCCCTGGACATGTCCTGAGTTCAAAGCTCTTTCCCATTTTCTCTTCTATTAGATTCAATGTGCAATCCCCATCAAAATTCCAACAAAATTCGTCAAAGACATGGAAAGAGCAATTCTTCGTTTCATATGGAAAAACAAAAAACCCAGGATAGCCAAAACAATTCTCAACAATAAAAGAACTTCTGGGGGAATCACCATCCCTGACCTCAAGCTATACTAAAGAGCAATAGTGACAAAAACTGCCTGGTATTGGTACAGGGACAGACAGATTAATCAATGGAATAGAAGTGAAGACTCAGAAATAAAACCACACACTTATGGACGCGAGATCTTTGACAAAGAAGCCCAAAATATACAGTGGAAAAACAGAAAGCATCTTCAATAAGTGGTGCTGGTCTAGCTGACAGTCGGGATGTAGAAAAGTCATAATAAATCTATATTTGTCACCTTGCACAAAGCTCAAGTCCAAGTGGATCAAGGACATAAAACCTTCTGCATTTCTTATATGTCCACATTGAAAATTCAGTGTTCAGTGGCAAATGTTGAAATGCTTTGATTCGGGTGATTGGCAGCAGTCTTTTAAAATTAAAATGAATTTTTTGTTTGTTTTGAGGGATTACCAAGTTATCATATTTTCGTACACAATAGAAAATGCAAGTAGCAATTTTGATAATTTTCAGAGTCTGGGTGGTATAGTATGTGAAATAATTGGAATATTGTTAGTGTCTTTTTAAAATCCTAATTATATTAGGAACATTTTATCCCAGTGAAGTTATTTTTCCTGTATTATCTTGATAAAATCATATTTTCAATCTTGTGTTCGTTAATACTGATTGTCAGCTTCTAGGAATCACCTAGGAAACAAAACCCTGGGCATGTGAGGAATTTCTGCACAGGATTAAGGGAGGTGGGAAGAGCACCCAACCGAATGCGTAGTGCCCTCTTATGGACTTGTGTCCTGGGCTAAATAAAGAGCAGAAAGTCAGCTGAGCACCGACGTCAAGTAGCCAACCTCTTCTTTTAGTAGGGTGGGTGACTCCCCCACCTTGGGGTGAAAGGGACCCCATTGAAATGATTTCTTCCTTTCTCTGTCCCTGTGTCTAGACACAGTGGGTCTTGTTAATGTTACTACCCAACAGGACCCGGTCTCACGGTTCTTCATATTTCCTAAATCTGAACCTGTGTGCAAAGCTGAGGATCGAACCCAGGGTCTCATGCATGCTGGGTGAATGCGTTACCATCGAGATTTGGCCTCAGCCGAAACCAGACATCTTTCTGACCTAGGCTCAAGTATCCGGCTTCTGTGTGGTGTTATTCTACAACAGCCTAACATCACTGGTAAGGCTGAGGTGGCCGAATCTGGTCTCCGAGTTCCAGACCCCCAAATCATCTGTCCTAAGGAGAGGGGGCAAGAGGCATGGACAGGAACACGTTGATACTCCGTGCTGTTAGAACACATTCGTGCTTCATATTGTAGGAGGCCATCAGCACTTAGACCACGTAAATACCTCTGTTTGCCCTGAGTTAACTCGTCTGTATTAATCCCTGGTGGCACCGCAGGAGGATTCCAGGGCACAGTGGCCTTGGGTTAAGCAAGTGGGAGTATGCAGACCTATCTGCACACAAAGTAAGAAGCAGTCATGAAGGTAAGGTGCAGGAGACACACTGAGAGAGGCCCCAGCACATGAACCTCAGCGCCCTGGCTGACCACCTGACCAGGGGTCAAGAGTAAACTGTGGCATGATTGACAGACCGTCTTTGTTCCCATTGGTGTATAGACTGCTGGCTGGAGGTGCAATTAAAGGCAGTTCTTAGGGTGCTGGCGCACTGCCTTCTCTCTCTGGCTCTCTGAAATACAACTGAAGGATTGAATTCCTATCTTTACTCGTTGGCATTTGTGGCAATGGGCAACGTGAACTCTAGGGTTGTGCATTGACTCAGCAATAACTCCATTTTCCTAACAGCACCCCTTAGCTTCTGGCTCCACCCTGGGTGCTGGAGGCCCCCCTGGGGTCCTCCCTGTGAGCTTCTCTAGAAATTCCCCTTCAGCCTCAGTACTCAGACCTCTGGTTCCCATGTGCTGTTGCTGTGTAATAAATGACCACACATCAAGTAGCCTTAATGCACACTTGAGGTGGGAATTCCTGGTTTCTTTGGAAACTCAATTGTGTCATGTGATATCTCTCTGGAAGCTGTCTTGGGAGAGGATGTTTTGCTGAAGCAGACACATGAGAGGGCATGTGACATTTTGCTGGAGTAAACACTTGAGAGGGTGCATGATGTTTAGAAAGAATATAACTATAACCCCACGGACAGTGAGAGGATGGTCTCGCATTGCTACACCTTACGACACTTCGCTGGTCTTCCCTGATCTTTGCTGGTCTTTGCTTCATAGAGCTAAATGCACCATAGAACTTGTTGTGGTATTCCGGCTGATTCTTGCTGCTTCCACAGACTTAGGCTGATTTGGTGGATTGGAATCACCCCCAAAGAACTAACTTCTAAGCAGGTCCACAAACCCGTTGTCCTGTTAACCTTCTTTCCCCTCTACCTTTGGTTGGTGGGCTGGAAGGGAGGTTGAAGCATTTGAGAACCTTGTTAATATAGATTTTGAGAACACTAAGCCTACACATACTCACTTCTTGTTCCAGTTTCTGTATGTCAGGAGTCTTCACAAAGTTTCTGGACCCACTCCACTCGGGAGCTCTGTGACGCGCGTGTAATCTTCTCGCCAGCAAGAACGCACGCGGACACATCAGGATCCTTCCGCAGAAACACGTTTATTCCAAAAAACAAAATGGTGGAAGACACCAGGGCTGGGAAAGCATTGCTTAATATACCCTTAGAGCGGTGTATTCACCTCTGATTGGCTGCTTACTCGTTGCGCGCCAAAACGCCGTGGGATGGGCTTTAACTTTGGCGGACTTTTACCATGGCACATGCGCAATTCACTTGTTTACTAGGAAGACTCCCAGACATCAGTGCCATCTTGCAATGGCGGATTCTGCCAGCACAAACACGGCTTCCTACAGAGCTCTTGAGAGACAGAAGTGACTCTGTCTTCACCTGCAGGTTCAGCCAAGGAAGACTCCGCTTCCACACATACCCAGGTGTGTGTGGATCAGCATCTTTCTGACTTTTCACTGGGGTCCACATGCAGCCTCTAAGATACCTGTGGTCCTTGCAATGCCTCCTCTCTGCTGTGGTGACAACTTGGCCCTGTCTTTTCTTCAAGGCCAGCTGGAGAGTTCCTCAGCCAACCAGCAGAGAGAATCCTAGTTGTCATCACATGCACAGGTGCAAAAGCATCCTCACCCTGCTTGTTCCAGAAGCAGATCCTAGGTCCGGCCCATATTCAAAAGTTGTAGCCGAACCACCTTAGTGGATGCAGAGACGGCTCAGAGACTGAGAGAATTGTTGTGTGGTTCACACCTGCCTATAACTGCAGCTTCCAGGGGTCGGACACCCATCCCCACCTCTGCAACCTCTGCAGATGCTACACCTTTGTGTATACACATTTCAGCAGACCCACAATTGAAAGGCCATCTTAAAATGTCATCAGCATGACATTCTTCCCTGCAGCATCCCAGGGCTCTGACCATTATCTTGGTCTTAACAACTGTGGTTTAACAACTTGCCTGGATATCTCCAGAAGTTAGACTGGCACATTTAGCTACTGTGGTGGTTTGAATATGCTTAGTTCAAGGAATGGCACTGTTTGGAGGTATGGCCTTGTTGGAATGGGGGTGGCCTTGTTGGAGTAGGTGTGTCACTGTAGGTGTGGGCTTTAAGACCCTCATCCTAGCTGCCTGGAAGTTAGTATTCTGCTCGCAGCCTTCAGATGAAGATGTAGAACTCTCAGCTGCTCCTTCACCATGCCTGCCTGGATGCTGCCATGTTCCCGCCTTGATGATAATGGACTGAATCTCTGAACCTATAAGCCAGCCCCAATTAAATGTTGTCCTTATAAGAGCTGCCTTGGTCATGGTGTTTGTTCACAGAAATGAAACCTAGCTACCCACTAATCCCCTCCATGTGGCTTCAAAACACGTCTCAGACTTAACATACCATAAGCCAGAGCCCTGGCTTCCTCTCACTGTTTCTCCTTCTTTAACCCTTCCTGTCTCGGTAAACGACTGCATTTCTGTAGCATCTCAGGGCCCAAAACCTTAAAACCACACCAGCCCTGCTCACCCACACGCTCCTCCTCTCACATCCCCACAGATCCTGTGCTGCTGCTTTGGCATACAGCTGAAATCTCACCGCCCCTCCCAATCTGCTTATCCACCACCCTCACACTGGCTCCTGTTCAGTGGGAAGGGTGGTGTTCCCCCACCTCAGAGTTTTGTCAAAGACTGGAGACATTTAGAATCAGTGTCACTGGAAGTCAGAGACCAGAGATGCTGGCTCAGGCCCCCTGAGGAAAACTTGCCTGACCCATAGTCCCATAGCACAGCATATGAGTAACTCCTAATGGCTCCTGCCCTCCAAGTCAGCCCTCCACAGGAGCCTGAAAGATGCACTCTAATCCCCCATGGCAGTCTTCACCTGATTCAAGCATCACCCTCGTGCCCTCCATGGCATTTCTTCTGCTCTTACCTGCTCCCAGCACTGTTTCTCAGGCTCTCTCATCTCTCCTACACTGGCCCCTGTGGATTTCATCACTGCACCGGCCTTCCCTGGCCGCCTCTCTGCCACCCACTCTGGGGTGTGCTCCTCCAAATCTCATCATGGCTTAACCTTGTCTCCCTTGGACGTTATGTAAGTAGTGAAAATCTCTAACTCAATTCCATTTTGCCCCCTTGTGGTCTCTCTGTCTCGAGTTCTGCTTTCTTCTCTTTTCAACTCCTGAGATAGGATATATATAGGAAATAGATAAACAGATACATACATACATACATACACACACACACACACACACACACACACACACAGATACATACAGATGGCTACATAACAGGTAGATAGATGGCAGGGCTGGAGGCATTCAGAAGTACATGCTTAAGGCCTTGGGTTTAATCTCCAGTACTGCAAAATAAAACAGAAAATATGATAGCCAGATGATAGGCAGGTAGCATGATAGATAGATGATAAATAAATGGATAGATAGATGGATAAAGAGATGGACAGATACATGGACAGATAGATGGATGAATGGGACAGATAGCTGATGGATGGATGGATGGTTGGATGGATGGATGGATGATGGATGGACACATGGATGGTTGACAGGTAGAAAGGTTGACCAGTTGTCTGACACCTTCAGAAGCTAGCAGCTCTGCCAGACAGCACCTTGACCCTCTGCCATGTTGTCCTTCTCTATGGTCTGCGTGGCAGCTGGTGCCCAGCAGGTACCCACAAATGTTGACCAGCATCCAGCCTGTTTGTTTCTGCTTCATCTCCACCCCACCTACTCTCCACAAAGCAGCCAAATTGACCTTTTATAAAGCAAAGGAAAAAGGCCCCTCCGTCTACACACTGAAAACAGTTTCGATGTCCTTTTCCTGTTCTTCAGCTGCCTGTCTGCCAGCCAGATCCCACTAGACTCCATCCCAAAGCCCCCAAACGATGCTGTCACTGCCACCAGATGTTATTGGTTTTGATTTTTAAACATTTTTTTTAAAAAATGTTAAACTCTAAAATAAATGCACAAGAAGCTTATTAGCCTACTGGTTTCTGTCCGCTCACTCTCCCCTCCTGCTCAGGCGTGCACCCCCTCTGCCAACATGAGTCCGCACTTCCAATTCGCCTCCCGCCTCCAGCCATCTGCCTCCTTTGCCTCTCTCCCCACAGACTCCAAAGTGATGATTCTAGAACCTATGCCCTTTACTGTCCTTCTGCCCAAAGTCACTCTGTTCCTCCTCAGGTGTCCATGTCTCCTTGGTTAAGGATCTTTAAAAACACAAACAGAAAAACATCATTTGCTGTAGCTATGTACTGGTTATTTTTCCTGTTGCTAAGGCCAAATCCCTGATGAAGAGCAACTGAAGGGAGGGAGAGCTTATTTTGGTTAGCAGTTTGAGGATGCAGTCGGTACTGGCTATGGCAGGAGAACAGCTCTCAGCTCTGGTGGGAGAGGTGGGAGGCTGCCTGCTCATATTTGGGTAAGCAGGAAACAGAGACGTGAACGATGCTACTTAGCACCCCACACTGCCTCTCAGAACAGAAATAGTGTATTGAGGAAAAGAAAGCATTCCTGAGGCTGAGAGTGGACCAATGCACCGAGAGACAAGCTTCCTGAGCTACTGTCCTTTATTCAGGCTGGAACCCCATGGGATAGTACCACTTCCCCTGTGTGGATGCCCTCGGAGGCCGACATGTGCCTCATTAATGCTATAGGTTTTTGCTCTTATAGTGTATTTGTATGAGTGTGTATATATATGTGTTTATGTGTGTATGTATGTATGTGTGTGTATATATGTGTGTGTATGTGTGTATGTTGTGTGTGTATGTTGTATGTATATGTGTGTGTTGTATGTATATGTGTGTGTGTGTATGGTGTGTATTTGTATGTGTGTGTGTGTATGTACATGGGTGTATGTGTGTATATCTATGTGTTTATGTGTGTATATGTGTGTATGTGTGTGTTTATGTACGTATATGTATGTGTTTGTGTGTATATGTGTGTATGTGTGTATATGTACATGTGTATATATATGTGTATGTGTATATGTGTGTATATGTATATATGTGTATATGTACGTGTGTGTATATATATGTGTATGTGTATATGTATGTGTATATGTGTTTATGTGTGTGTGTATATGTGTGTGTATATGTCTATATGTGTGTATATGTACATGTGTGTATATATATGTATATGTATGTGTATATGTGTTTATGTGTGTATATGTACATGTGTGTATATATGTATGTGTATATGTGTTTATGTGTGTTTGTTTGTGTGTGTGTGCATACAGAAGTCAGAAGTTGGTGTTGATAGTCTTCATTCTCCACATTGTTTTTTGAGATGGAGTCTCTTCTTCAACTTGGAGATCACTGATTTGCTACACTTGTTGGCCAATGAGCTATCTGCTTGTCTCTGCATCCCCTCAGGGTTACAAGTGTGCCATACCACACCTACATGGATGTGGGGAACCCAAACTCAGAGCCTCGTGTTTTCATCGCTGGGAGTTTTCCCATTGGAGAGTCTGCCCACTGTTGTGGATAGTGTATTTTGATGCTAATTCCACTTTCAGTACACAAGTGACTTTGTGAACCTTCTGCCCATCTTAATTTGTAAAATAAAGGCTAGAGCTGGTGATTGGGCAGTAGAGGAGGTAGGTGGAGCTAGGAGTTGGGAGGAGGAAGGACCAGGAGAGGAGAGAACATGTCTGCAGATGTCCACGTGGCTCTAGCGTCTAAGGTAGTTATTCATTCAAGGTTAGGCAATTGGGTTTACAATTCTAATTGTGTGGGCATCTTGTGTATTGAATATTTGCTAGTATATAATTCCATTGGAAAATCTTAAGCATTAAGAGTCTTCTTTCTACTGAGAACCACAGGGATGGCGGTTACTGTCTGGGGTTGAGCCGAGCACTATGAGGGTGGCAGAGTTGGCCCAAGGGCCATGCTTAGAGCCATGGAGTCCATGGAGCTGACTGGTGGAAGCAGCAGCCACGACAATGTCTCATGGGTTCCAGGCCAGTACTCCTGGCCAGCCCGTGCCACATTTAGTATGGGATTTTAAAGTGGGAACATGGTGGAGCCCGGGAGCTACCAGGGTCATGTAGCATTTTCAAATACCTCCCACTACACCCCAGCCCTAGGAATTTGTTTTCCTTTCTTCCTTCTTTCCTTCCTTCTTTCCTTCCTTCCTTCCTTCCTTCCTTCCTTTCTTCCTTCCTTCTTTCCTTCCTTCCTTCTTTCCTTCCTTCCTTCCTTCCTTCCTTCCTTCCTTCCTTTCTTCCTTCCTTCTTTCCTTCCTTCTTCTCTTTTCCCTCCCTCTCTCTTTCTCTCTCTCTTTCTTCCTTCCTTCCTTCTTCTCCTCTCCCTCCCTCTCTCTCTCTTCCTTCCTTTCCTTGCTTTCTTTTTCTTTCTTTCTCTTCCTTTCTTCTTTTCTTCCTTCCTTTCTTTCTTCCTTTCTTCCTTTCTTTCTTTCTTTCTTTCTTTCTTTCTTTCTTTCTTCCTTTCTTTTTTCTAAGACAGGGTTTCTCTGTGTAGCCCTGGCTGTCCTGGAACTCACTCTGTAGACCAGGCTAGCCTTGAACTCAGAGATCTGCTCACCCCTGCTTCCTGAGTGCTGGGATTAAAGGTGCATGTCACCACTGCCTGGCCCTGAGACTTTCTTAATCCAATCAAGCTGACCATGGAAGGCCACCATCACAGACCCCACCCTTTATCTACATCAATTGCCATCCAAACATACCTCTTCGAGTGATAACATTCCACTCCAGGTCTTATTTTCCTTTCATAATATAAGAAGTATTGAGCCCACCTTCAAAAGTCTCCCAGGTTTTTATGTGCCAACACTATTCAAAATTCCAGTCTTTTCTATGACTCAGGGTAAACTCCTAATTGTGAGTTATAAGAGAAAACCAAGATAATACGTTCAGGCATTGGAGAGATGGCTTGGTGGATAAACGGTCATACCACTCTAGCAGAGGACCAGAATTCAGTTTCCAGCACCCACATCAGGCAGGCCACAACTGCCTGTACCTCCAGCTTCAGGGGTTCAATACCCCATCCTGGATGTCTGAGGGACCTGCACTCACATGTGTACTTAGCCATGTCCATCACTCATATCCGACAGTCCAGAGCAAGTGTCTCCATTCCAACAGGGAAGAAACACAGGCTAGCGAGAGCACACAAGAGGAATGCTGCAGCCCAGCAGGGCAGACCCCAAACCACACAACCCCAAGCCTGGCATCAGGACCTCCTAATGACATCATCTCTAGCCCAGCTGGCTTATCAGCTGCATTGCCTGTGGCACATGCTGCTTTGCTATTGAGCCCAGGTTACTCAGAGCTTGTAGTTTCTTTCAGAGAATGTCCCATATCTCTGGCATTTTTGATAAGAGTTAAGCTTCAAGCTTAACCCCCTGGGGAGGCTGATGTAGAAGCCAAACCTGTGACATTCGGGACTGGGATGGATGGAAGGATCATAATTCAGTGGGTTACATAAAGCAGGGGGAGCCATGCTGAGCTGGAGCCCCAGGATAGTTGGAAGTTTTCAGTCCTAGACACACGCACCAGGTGGTCCAATGACAGGTCAAGTGGGACTGTTGCCACTTTGTCTTAGTTAGGGTTTCTATTGCTGTGAAGAGGCACCATGACCACAGTAACTCTTATAAAGGAAAACTTTAATTGAGGCTGGATTACAGTTCAGAGGTTTAGTCTATTGTCATCACAGCAGGAAGCATGGCAGCCCACAGGCAGACATGGTGCTTCAGAGGTAGCTGAGAGTTCTGCATTCAAATTGGCAGACAGCAGAAGAGAGTGCCACACTTCCTGGTCTGTGTATCTGAGACCTCAAAGCCCACCCAGTGACAGCTCTTTCTCCAACAACACCACTTCTACTCCAATAAGGCCACATCTCCTGGTAGTGCCACTCCCTATGAGCCTATGAGGGATATTTTCTTTCAAACCACCACAGCACTGTGTCCTTTTTATGGGGTCCAAGTGAGGGTGTGGCACGCTTTGTCAGGTGGCTCGGTAAGTTCTCAAGCTATTTTTTTCTCCTTTTGATATTAATTTACCTTGTCTGCATATGTTCACAGACTATTTCGATAAGTTAATGATGATAACTTTTACTAATACATTATAAAAGTAATAACAATTGCTGATTGCTGGTGACATCACCTGTTGTTCGGGGGAGCCTCAAGGATGCGGCTTTTGTGTGTTGTCGTCACCTGGGGTGTGTCTGTTGGTGATACAGCTGGCTTGGACTTCTCCATGGTTCTGTAAGTAACCTCAGTGAACTCACTGGTTCACCAAGCTAGACTTGGGTAAATTGTGTCTTTGGTTCATGGTGGTATCCTATCTTGGGTCCATGGTGGAATTTTATCTTGGGTCCGTGGTCATACCCTATCTTGGGTCTGTGGTCATACCCTATCTTGGATCCATGGTGATTTCCTATCTTGGGTCCATGGTCATACCCTATCTTGGGTCTGTGGTCATACCCTATCTTGGGTCCATGGTGATTTCTTATCTTGGGTCCATGATGGTACCCTATCTTGGTTCCATGGTGTTATCCTATCTTGGGTCCATGGTGGTTTCCTATCTTGGGTCTGTGGTTATATCCTATCTTAAGTCCATGATGATATCCTATCTTGGGTCCATGATGGTACCTTAGCATGGGTGAAGAGAAGTTTGCTCACATCTTCCCAGCCCCCATGAAAACATCAGAATGCCCTAGATACCTGTGTTTACCATATCTTTTCTGGCAGTTTCAGCCTCTTTCCTTTAATCAGGCTTAGCCATCTGTCCTTGTGGTCCCATAATCCATGTGCATACTGTGTCACTGCAAAGGTGACAGGCCCAGTTGCAGTGTCTCGACTAACAGCCCAGGAATTACAGACCTTTAATCTCTTCTAGGAAGTAGCTAAAAACTAGAAGGCATTTTTTTTTAAGGTTGAATGGATACAGGGACTTTCTTTTAGTCTATCAACAACATATTAATTTACTTTCGGATGTCTCAAAACTATACTTTTTGCTATTAAAGTGTTTAATACCAACACTCTCAGGTATATTGTCTAGTGACTTGAGAAGGATTAGGAGGTGTGGCCTTGCTAGAGTAATTGTGGCCTTGTTGGAGCAAGTGTGTCACTAGGGGTGGGCTTTGGGGTTTCAAAAGCTCAAGCTGGGACCAGGGCCTCTCTTTTTCTGCTGCCTCTGGATTCAGACATTGAACTCTTAGCTCCTTCTCCAGCTCCGTGTTTGCTTGTGTGCTACCATGCTTCCTGCCATGAGGATGATGGACTAAATCTCTGAAACTCTAAGCAAGCTTAAGTTAAATGCTTTCCTTTATAAGAGTGTTTGTGGTCATGGTATCTCTTCACAGAGATAGAACATAAATCAAGACAGAAGTTGGAACCAGGAGTCGGGTATTGCTATGACAGGCCTGACCATGATTCTTGTTGGCAGTGTGGACTTTTGGATTTTGGATTTTGGATTAGGAAACCAGCTGAATGCTGTAAGTGGGGGCTAATGGGCCATACTAGTAGGCGTGTAGAAGACAGTAGTGCTAAGAGCAATGTAGATTATGGTGGCCTGGCTCAAGAGGTTTCAGAGGAGAAGAATATTAGTAAGTAGCCTAGAGACCTTTCTTGTGATATTTTTTGGCAAAGAATGTGGCTGCTTTCTGCCCTTGAAAATCTACTTGAGAAAAAAAATCTACTTGAGAGTAAACTGAAGACTTTTGGATTAATGGCATTGGCAGAGGAGATTTCCAGATGGCTGAGTATTGACTGTATTGCCTGGTTATCAGTAGCCACTCTTATGCAGGTCTTTAATAAAAGGAGCAAGTGAGCAAGGAAAAACACAAAATACAGTTTTAGGAGGAAAGGAACTCCAGGAAGTGCAGTGGAGCTAAGTCCAGTGTTCAAGGAGATAAAAGGTCTAAAGGATAGCCTGATAGAACAAAGGGAGTGTTGGCCCCAGGAAAAAAAAATCCCTACCCAGTTAAGCTTCCAACTTGTGGAAAGCAATTAAGGAAAAGCCATAGAAAACAGAAAACTGGTGAAAATGTATTTGAACAAGGGGCCAGGTTTCAGCCCCAGAAAGCAGAAGAACTTGACAGTTTTGGCCACGTGCTTCTGGCTTTAATGTCAAACATAAAAGAAAGGGGGTGTGGAATCTCCTTCCAAGGCTAAGGAAAGCTGCTGAGGTCAGGTGTGTGTCAGGAAAGCCCACAGAGGCCATTGTACGAAGCTGTGAAAGCCAAGCCTGGATTACCTTGGAAAACCCAACGTGTTGGAGATGCAAGAGCCATAGGATACTTGCCAAGGAAAGGTGCAGACCAAGCGTGAAGTCAGCTCAAGAGAGGGGAGTGTGTTGCAGCTAACAAAGCTAAGAGGAGTTATAGATCTAAAAAGCACTTTCACATAAGACATAGAGATGCAGGGTTTAGAGCTTTCCCAGCTGATGTTTGGCCTTGCTTTGGCCTAGTATTTCGGGATGGGGATATACATATACATATACATATACATATACATATACATATACATATACATATATATGTGTGTGTGTGTATATATGTATATATATGTATATATATATAGTGTGTGTGTATGTGTATATATGTATAAATATGTATATATGTATATATATATAGTGTGTGTGTGTGCTATTGTATGTTGGAAGTATGTGATCTGCTTCTTTATTTTGATTTTTACAAGGGGTTGCCATAAGTCTCAGAAGAGATTTCAGACTTCAAACAATGTTGAGACTGTTAGAGACTATGGGGACTTTGAAGTTGGACTGAAGGCATTTTTGCGTTATGATATGACTATAAGCCCATGGGGGGCAGGGAGTCAAACGTGGTGCTCTTAATAAGAATAGCTCATATTAATAGATAGGCTCAAATATTTGACTGCTTTATCATCAGGGACTGGCAATACTTGAGAGAGATTATGAGGTGTGACCCTGTTGGAGTAGGTGTGGCCCTGTTGGAGTAGGTGTGGCCCTGTTGGAGTAGGTGTGGCCCTGTTGGAGTAGGTGTGGCCCTGTTGGAGTAGGTGTG
>NW_021604626.1:4367140-4381131 GCF_004785775.1 Grammomys surdaster
AGGTGTGGCCCTGTTGGAGTAGGTGTGGCCCTGTTGGAGTAGGTGTGTCACAAGGGGTGGGCTTTGGGGTTTCGAAAGCTCAGGCCAGTGTCTCTCTCTTCCTGCTGCCTTCGGATTCAGATGCAGAGCTCTCAGCTCCTTCTCCAGCATTGTGTCTGCCTGCATGCCACCACGCTTCCCGCCATGATGATAATGGACTGAACCTCTGAACTTGTAAGCCAGCCCCAGTTAAATGTTTTCCATTGTAAGAGTTGCCACGGTCAGCCGGGTGGTGGTGGCACACGCCTTTAATCCCAGCACTTGGGAGGCAGAGGCAGGCGGATTTCTGAGTTCGAGGCCAGCCTGGTCTACAGAGTGAGTTTCAGGACAGCCAGGGCTACACAGAGAAACCCTGTCTTGAAACAAAACAAAACGTTGCCACGGTCATAGTGTCTCTTCCCAGCCATAGAACACTGTCTAAGACAAACAGTGACAGAGACACCTGCCCTTTTGAGTTCGTGATTGTTTCCCCTCATGTTCCTAATAGAAATGAATGGGGTTGGTGGACTGGTCTATGAGCTTCTCTTGAAGTTGTTCTTTGTAAAAAAAAAATAATAAATTGCATATATATGTGTGGGTCTGTGTGTGTGAGTGCCGTGCTCACATAGGCTAACAGGATGTGGGGCCCTTGGAGCTGGAGTTAAAGGCACTGTGAGCTCCTACATGGGTTCTAGAAATAGGACTCAGGTCCTGTGGGAGCGCAGTATACACTCTTAACTGCTCAGCCACCTCTCCAAGCCCCTAAAACATCTTAATCTTTAAAATGTCTTAATTTAAATACCACAGGGTTCCTTCAAAACCATCCGCAAGCGCGGAGTCCATATGCTAAGGAAACAGACTGAACAACCTTCTGGAAACTCAGGGGGTGCTGGTGGAGTGCTCACAATGGAAGGATGGTGTCCGTGGTCTAAACTGTGGAGGGCTGTGGTTTTTTTAGAACGTTCTGGAAGGATTTCATTCTCATTTCCAGTAGTCGTCTTCTGGATATTGCTACAGGGTTTCCAGGCTCTCAGACTTTGGAGGGTCTCAGGAATATCCTAGAATGTCTGCCACCAGGCCCCTTCAGGTTTTGCTTTCAAATGTCAGCCTATTCACCTCTATCAAGGCTTCTGGAACCTTCTGAGGCCCGCCCTGCCCAGCCCCGCTCTCAGCGGGTGGCTACATGATTGCTTCAGCTCCTTTGTTAATTGTAATGTTTTTTCTTCACTCCATGATTGCTTCAGCTCCTTTGTTAACTGTAATGGTTTTCCCTCACTCCTGTCCCATGATATATGTGCTGCCGCCAGGTCCCTAATGACTGAAATTAGTGCCCTCCCATGGTGCACTGGGGCAGGCCTGTGTATCACTAAGCTGGGGTCTCCTGTGCTCCACACACCTTTTCTGTTTCTTCTGACATCCAGGGATTGAGCTAGCAGGAGTCCTTGGATTGCCTCACTCAAGGTGGTCTCTGTCACCACACTGCATGGCAGCAGGGAAGAGGAGCTGGGAGGGAGGGGGTGCACTGAGCTGTCAAACATCCCAAATTACCAGCCATGTCACCTCACTCCAACCCATAAATAACCTGTGAGTGTTTAAGTACAGACACTGTATTCCACATGGATCCCCCAAAAGCATATGCTGGAAATGTAAGCCCCAGCACAGTGATGTCTAGAAGGGGTGGGAGATGGGCAGGAACAGGACCTGGCCTGCCAAGAAGGGGGGTCTAGAGAGAGAAGGGATCTTGGGGGTTGGTCTGATGGTGTTGTAAGGATCTGTGATTGGCCGAAGAATAGAGGCACACTGGACTCATATAGTGTGTAAACACAGAGTGTTTTATTCTGCAGAACTCCAGCATGCTGGGGTCTCCCAATACAAAAACAGACCCCCCAAGTGAGCTTGCAGACCTGATTTAAAGCACATCAGGGAATTCTGGGGTAAGTGACCTCTGTTAATCTGTTGGGTCCATATCTACGGATACTGACATTCCATTACCGGGATGTCGGGGGCTGGAAACTTGCTGGGGAGGTCTGGGAACTGTTACTGAGGAAGTAGCTGAGGAAGTCTGGAAACTGCTGCTGACCCATAGTCCTTGCTTCAGGCCAGTTGGTTGGGACATTCTATTACCTGAGCATGAAGGTTGGAGCCTGGGGTTTTTTGTATTAATAATTGACTTGCCTGAACTTGCCCAGTTTTTAGGCCCAGGCTCCTTACCTGCCAATTTGAAGTCTGTCCTGGAATCAGCCTATCCTTCTCAATGGTAGGTATTCAGATGCTAAATACTGGCTCCCAAGATTCAGTTGCAGTTTAAATAAGCATAGTCACAAGTATACCAGATGATCCTGTATGCATTTTTCTCGCCAGTCGTCTCTGACTGGTTAAATCCAAGTAGCTACAGACAATTACTGGGGGAAATAGAGGCACTCAGGGTTTCCGTAACTGGGTTGGGGGTCACAGGTAGGGACCATAAGGAGAGAAGAATGGGAGAAGGAAGACGGGGAGAGGAGGAGAGGCCGCCATGAGAGGAGATAGAGTATGAGCACACGGCCAGGAGCAGGGCCCACTGTGGTTAGGCCGATGAAGACTCAAACAGCAAGTTACTTGGGGAGCACAGATGGGAATTAGTGTAGCGTATAGAAAAATAGATTAAAGGTAATCGCCCAGTAATTGTGTTAAGCTGGTTAAATAAATAGACAGGACTCAGTCTCAAATATCGGGGGCCTGGCCAGGTCATATTAAGAAGTAATAGAGTTAATTATTAATCATTTGCAACAGCAAAGAGGGTGGGGCCTGGAGAGGCCATTAGCCCTGAAGCTATAGCCCCACAGCGAGTAGTTCTGTAGAGTGAAAAATTATAGATACTGGGTATATAGAATTCTTTTTAGACATATAAAATATTCTTTAGGCTTTCTTTATAAAGACATGGAGAAACCGAGCCATGAAACAAGTTAAGAATGTGGACAGGCTAGTTACGGGAACTGGCTAGAATGCAAGTTAGCCAAGCTGAGAACCGCAGTGACAGGGCAAGGCCGAAGTAACAGGGCAGGACCACATTCTTGAGAAAGATTAGCATACAGAGAGTTTTCACCTGATCCTGACTCACGTAGGTTGGGTTCCTTTGGAATGTTCCACTATTTTTATGTTATACCACCCTAGCAACCCCTCACCCCCTCCCCATTCCTTGGTTTGTGGTTTTTCCCTTTAAAAACCCCTCTCAAACTGTCTGTCAGGGTCAATTCAGCTTCTGTGTGGGCATATGAATTGACCGGCAGCTAGCTGTCACATGCCCTAATAAACCTCGCTATTGCTCCGGTACTCGGTGTCTCGAGCAGAGTACTGGGTGGTCGCGACTTTCTGAGACTTGAGTGAGGGTCTCCCCTCTGCGGAGGTCTTCAGTTCCACCATTGCAGGGGTAACTTTTTTTTTTCTGTTGTTGAACTTATTACAGGAAGTTGACTGCCAAATGCTGTATGATACTTTCAACTGTTACTAGGTAGTGATGCAGCTGAAGTCAAGGTTGAGGAACAGTCAGGGCTTCTGCAGGCAAGGTTCAAAGAGCCTTAGATGCCCTCTCTAGGAAATAGCCAGGCCAACAAGTCACTAGGCAGATAACATTCCTTACCAACAGATTCTGGGCACCAAAGTTCACAGCCGACTGCACACACGTGGGAGGGGCTAAGCGGACTGATGCTGTACAGAGAGGGCACAGCCTTGTGATACAGCAGTCTCTGCAGAAGTTTGTGCCTTCTTCAAGGGATACTTGCAAACATTCCCTGATGCCCAATGAGTTATTTCAAGATATTTTATTTTCAAAATGAGTCACAACACAAGCTTTTGGCCCATCCTGCCAATGTACAAGCTACAAATGCTTGTTCAGCAGCTGGGGGACACACGTTAGTATCATGTCTGAAAAGTGAATAAAAATCCATATAAAACAAATATTCAAAGTTTCCATAGGAACACAGTAAGTGTGAGCAGGGGTAACTTCTAGTGAAAGGATGCGTCTTTAGTCTCTGCCCTGGTTGTCTTTGTCATTGCTGAGACCAAATACCCAACAGAAGCAACTTGGGGAGGAAAGGTTTAAGTCAGCTTAAAGTTTAGGAAGGGTTAGATGAACCACGGTGGGGATGACATGGCTGGCAGACTTGAGGCAGACCGGAAGCAGAAGGAGATGGATGTCGGTGTTTGGCTCACTCTGTCTTTTTTACTCAGTGTAGGACTCCAGTCCACAAAATGGTGTCACTCTCACACAGGGTGTGGCTTCCCACCTCAGTTAACTCAGTGTATAACTCCCTCGAAGGCATACTCGGAGGCTTGTTTCCATGGCAATTCTTAACCCTGCTAGACTGACAATCAAGATTAGCCACCAGTCTTTCTGCCCCTGCCCAGTTTGCCCTCTGTCTTCCACCAGGGGCAATGCAGCAAGAGGGCTGCTACAAGGCCGGGTCCCTTCCTCTGGGATGTCTCAGTTTCTACAATGGTGAGGTATGGTCATGCAGTTGTGTGGAATTATGAAGCCTGTGGGATTCTGTAAGACAGCAGTAAATGGGCGAAGGCAGCAGTCAGCCTAGACAGGTCAAAGATGGGCTACGGGGACTCCAGTTAGAACTGTTTTAATCTGTCCCCTAAGGCATGAGCTAGTCTTGGATTGGGGGTGGGGGACCAAAATGTCTGGCTTGTATAGGGAAGAGCCTCTGGGGGAAGGGCAGGTTAGATTCTGAGCTGGAAAGTTCAGGGTTGGGGGCAGGGTGTGCCAGGTAGGGACTGAGGGATTCTGGGAGAACCTGAAGGCCATGCCTACTGTGGTATGTAAATATGTACCTCAGTCCCTCGTCCCAGGGCTGGAAATCAAACAGGAAGTCTTACAGTTCCAGTTTTTAGTATGGATCTGTGATCCATTTTCAATAACCATTATGAGTGGTTGCAGGTGTATCTGAGGACTCATTCCTATGTGTTTACACAGGACAGAGATGTTACTAGCCAGCTCAGAAGGTGACAGGAGCTCTATGCCCATATACCCCTGCAGTGCCCATGCACCCCTGCAGTAACCATGCACCCCTGCAGTGCCCATGCACCCCTGCAATGCCCACACACCCATGCAGTGCCCATTCACCCCTACAATGCAGTGCCCATGCACCCATGCAGTGCCCACACACCCATGCAGTGCCCATGCACCCCTACAATGCCATGCACCCCTGCAGTGCCCATGCACCCCTGCAGTGCCCACACACCCCTGCAATGCCCAAACACCCATGCAGTGCCCATGCACCCCTGCAGTGCCCATGCACCCCTGCACTGCCCATGCACCCCTGCACTGCCCATGGACCCCTGCAGTGCCCATGCACCCCTACAATGCCATGCACCCCTGCACTGCCCATGCACCTCTGCAGTGACCATGCACCCCTGCAGTGCCCACGCACCCCTGCAATTCCATGCACCTCTGCAGTGCCCATGCACCCCTGCAGTGACCATGCACCTCTGCAGTGCCCATGCACCCCTGCAGTGCCCATGCACCCCTGCAGTGCCCAGCACTATTTGTCTTCTGAGGAGGCCTGTGATAAGTGATCTAAGAATCTGAGAGAAAAATTTCCGAACTTAGCAATATTCTCAACTAGATTCCTGCTTAGTTTTAATTGAGGCTCATGCATTCTGTACCCCCCCTTTGTTTTTCAATTGCCTTCTGCAGATTAAATCAATTTACTTGTTTAAATTAAACCCCAAGAGATCAGAATGTATTAAACCACTTACAAGAGTTTTTATTTCAAACTCTACTGCCAGACAAAACATTCTATTTTTTGAGAAAAAGTCAATCACCCCCTTTTCTATTCTGAGGTACAATGGAGTATCCAGAAGTTATGTTCAAATAAATCTTAGAATTTAAATATTACAAAGAACAGGGCCAGCATGAGTTTGGTGAGCCAGAGGAAGCCGGGTGGCTGCTCAGTATGAAAGTAACTTTGTTTTTTGTTTTTTTGTTTTTGTTTTTCTTTACCACCTTAGTCTGCTTACCTAGGCCTTGTCCTGGAAACTTCTAGCCTCCGTACAATCTTATCTGGCCTAGAAGGTTTTCAGCCTTTGAGACTTACTGCTGAATAAGCTCACTCTTTCTAGCTCTTTCTGAACTCTGGCTGGCTGGTTCAACTCAGCTGTTCTGGCTCCAACTCCTCTCCAAGCTGACTGAGTCAATCTGGCTTCTTCTCTCTGATAATCACAGTGAACCTGACTGTGGATGATCCAGATTTCAGGCCCACAGCATTTTAACAGTACCTCATAGGAGACTCTGAGAGGGAATCACCCAGCTGACTGCTGGTATCTGGCCCCTAGAAACAGTAAGAATAACTCATGGCTTTAAGTTGCCGAGTTCTGAGGTGATCTGTTGCACAGCTGTAGATAACCCACATACTTGTGACCTACATACAGAGCCTATCTTTACTGGGTTAATGTCAGTCAAGGACTCAGAAACAAACTCATGTAAGTTAAACTCATGGACCTCCTTGGGAGGTTCAGTGCTTCAGAAATTAGTGCAGAGATTAAAAGCAGAAAAACACAGTGGGATGTGGGTGTGAGCAGAGTTGGAGTGGGCGTGGTTTACAAGAGCTGGGATACAGAGGCAACAGCTAAATATCATCTACCACTTCTTAGTCAGATTGAAACAAACTGAAAATCAAGGTCCCCATACTGCACAGGAAGAGTCCAGTGGGAACGTGTGACATAACTGTATGTTCAACAGTCAGTGTGGAGCTGGGTGGTAGTGGCCTATGCTTTTAATCTCAGCATTTGGAAGGCAGAGGCAGGCAGAACTCTGTGAGTTCGAGGCCAGCCTGGTCTATAGAGAGAGTTCCAGGACAGCCAAGGTCACACAGAGAAACTTGGTCTCAAAAAACCAAATCAAAGCCAAAACAAGGGATGGAGAGATGCCTCAGAGGTTAAGAGCACTGACTGCTCTTCCAGAGGTCCTGAGTTCAATTCCCAGTAACTACATAGTGACTCACAACCATCTGTAATGGGATCTTATGCCCTCTTCTGGTGCGTCTGGAGACAGCTACAGCATACTCGTACACACACACACACACACACTTAAAAAAACAAAACAAAACAAACAATAAAAATAATCTCTTTTCTAAGTATGGACCAGTGTGCATTTTCAGGATTGGGGAAATTCTAAGTGGGAGGTGGGTCCTGGGACCCTGCCAGACACCAAGATTAATTAGCTTTAGTGGCAAACAGAAGGTAGCCACAGTGATTTGGAGCCCAGGGGTTAGGTGGTCATCCTGGTGTTAAGGAACCAGGGCTGTCCAACCTTCCGACATTGTGACATGGCATTACCGTCTACAAATGTGCAGGCTGCATTTACAGCTCTTCTGAGACTCGTGGCCAGAGGTATCCACAGATTGGATACCTCTACATCTTCAGCCTCACCAAGCATGTGACTCAAGCTTGAGTAGAAGAACTGTGTGAGAATGTCACTTCTGCTGTGGGAATGTCATTTTGACAAAGCAGAACTTGCCCTGTCTCCTGTTCTCCTAGCTCAGGCTTGGCTGAGGCTAACCTCACACACCAGTGTCTGCTTCATCTCATTGCTTCCCATTAGTGCTGGCGTTGTGTAAGACGGAACATTCTAGAGTCTATCTGGGCTGCTGTAATGGGGACTGAGAGTGGACAGAGCTGGCCTGAAGGACAGGTGAGGGTGTGGGTAGGACATCTGAGGAAGGAGTTCAGGCCTCTGCCAGAGGACTAAGAAACTTCAGATCCAGCTGGGCCAACAGAGCCTTTGCTGTCCCTCTCAAGTGCCGAGGGCCTTAAGGTGTGGTTCAGTGTGTGGGTTTGCTAATGAGGTGTTGAATTCAGACTTCTAAATAGGCAGCCTCTGGAAAAGGTCTGGTTCCCATCTCTACTGCCTGGGCCTGGCTAGTGGCATCTGGTGTTTGACTCTCTGCTCTTCTTGAAGGGAGGGCCTTCCTGCTGGGGTGGAGTCACACATATGGAGAGAGTGTGAGTGTGAGTGTGCGTGTGTGTGCGCGCACACTCTCGTGTGCAGGGGGAGTATAGACTACCACACAGTTCTTTGGAAAAGATACTCTCAGTGAGGTACTTTTCTTCCCTTTTTGATAAAGGAATTTTGTCTTCTCACCTGAACTAAAATATCTCTCAGATGTGTGTACACATGGAGACCAAAGGTCAGCTTCAGGTGACATCTACCATATTTTAAAAAGATAGACTCTCCCTTTTATCTGGATTTCACCCACTAGGCTGCACTGTCAGGCTAGCACCAGGGATCCTGTGCCTCTGCCTCCCCCCCCCGCCCCGGCTGCACGCGCGCACGGGCGCGCCGAGGTCTCCAGGTCTTTTGTGTGGGTTATGGGTTTTCCAACTCAGGTTCTCGTGCTTGTGTGGCAAACCTTTTACCCACTAAGCCATCTCAAAAAAAAAAAAAAGCATTTTTTTTATACCTGAGTCAGAGCAGGAATCCCTGCTCAATTTAGTCCGTTTTATATGCGTATAGTTGGGAGTTGGCAGGCGAGCGCTCTATTTTTATGAGGCCGAGGTAGGGTGTGAAGGATGTGAGCTATTTATTCAGAGGCTGTTTGTTCCTATTCCTGCACCTGCCGGCCACTGATTGGCAGGGAAGATTGACATTTACCTGGACGCTGCCCCACTTCTAAGTGGAAGAGACCTTTCTCTCTCTTCCATTGTGCTGGCCACGCCCTCTTTCTATGACTTCTTCAGAAATGCAGTAGCATTTCACGCTACCTGAGAGGAAAGCGAAGCCGCTTCGGGCATATGGCTATAATAAGAACGCCATGCCCGCTCACAAGATGAATAGCATGGTGCTATTTACCAACCTGTGCGTTTTATTAATATCATTTTCTTCCCTTCCTGTTTTGCATAAACAAGCCCTGCAGGGTTGTCTTCCTGGCGGTATGGCAACCTAATTACCCAGATCATTCTTCCTGTTGAAAATAACTGAAAAGGTTGACAACCAAAGCCTTCTTAAAGCTTCAGTGACGGGCAAGAAACCAAGAAACACATGGGGGAGAGAGCCAAGGGCAAGCAGGGGCAAGGGAAGTGAGCAGCCAGCTTACAACCTGGCGAACATGCCAAGTCCTGAGCCGGGGTTCTTACCTCCCCGAGAGCTCTGGCTAAATCCAGAGCTGGGAGATTTACCCAGCCACGTATGCCCCTGTGTGGACCCTGGGTACGCGTGGGATAGCTCTGAGGGATGTTCTGGAGGTAAGGCATGGCACAGTCAAGGAAAAGTTGGCACACTAGGAAACTGCTCCCAGAGCAAACATGGCCTGGAGACATGCCCAGTGTTCTCCGCCTCCACGCCACAGTGCTACGGGGAAAACAGCACATCTACTCAGTGTGGACTAAAAGGCAAACTCACCTATATCAGGCAGGAACCAAAGGCCATTCCTTATATACAGACCCACAAATGGGCGATACAAGGGTGAATGGGTAGTTTCACTGACGGTAGATCACACTAATGACATTTCAGTCTCCCCAGAAAAGGTAAGGATAAAAACCCAGGAGCGAATTTTCCTTGACTTTAGAAATTTATTTCCTCCAATAGACTTCTTAGACAAGCAATTAACTCACAGGACGACACAATGCAAGCTACAGGAAACTTTTGATATCCTGAGTGAGGGACAACGGAAACAGCAAGCGACAGAGACAGTCCTGAGAGGGTCTTTGGTGTGGGAATTAGACGTTAAAAGATTTTATGTGAGAAAGTTGAGAAACTTTAATGGCCGAGGAGATCTGGAAGAGTGGAGCTGAACATATAAAAACAAATGTAACAAATTAAATCTCAGAATGGCATGGATACTTTCAACTGCCTGATTTAAACCCTGCTAAGGAGAGGCTTGATGAAGACAAATGTAGCTCTTACTGTAACTTTGATGATTTACAAAGTTTATTTTTAATGATGGTTCTTAAAAGCTTTAACCTTCCTTGTAGCCTACCACCCACCAGAGGTAGTGGAAAAGAAAGGATACGGGGAAGTGGACATATTTAGAAAGGTCCTTTGGAGCATCTCCTGTCTGTGTTATCTGGAAGTCATCAGTTCAGTTCACAGGTTAGCGGGCAGCAGCAGATAGATCCACTAGCAAACACTTCACTGGTACACCAGACAAAGACACAACAACTGGTGACAGTGGCTGTCATTTTAGAACTTCCAAGATGTAAATCTTCATACACAAAGTCCCCCAAACAAACCTAAATACAGAACAACAAAGACCTCAAAAGGAAAAAAGAGAAAGCTGCCAGGACTTCAAAGGGATGGGGTTAGGTGAAGAGGTCTCAGCAGAGGCCGAGGACACACTCTTCAGTGGTGTAGGACTTGCCTGGCATGTGCAAGGTCAGGTGTTTGATCCCCAGAAATGAAGACAGAATTCTCAGTAACAGCAACAGAAGTTAAGGGACAATGAAATGCTTTCAGATGACCTAAAAAAAAAAGCAAAACACAAAAAAATATAACCACACCACAGATGCACACTCCACCCCAGATTTTTAAAAAGTGCGATATTGTGATTCATAATAAGAAACAGATATTTTGGTCTTTGCCACTAGTTCCCGGAACAAACCATTGTAATTCTCTGAGTGGCCAGGGTGTCCAAGTATCCTGTATTCTTGTACTTGGTCCTAAAAAGTGGGCTGGGCCCAAGAAAACCACAGACAAATGGTGGCAGATCATGGAACAGAATGCATTGTGGGAAACATTGTCAGGCATTTTGGGGCATGCTTCTACATTCTTCATTTGACTGTAGATGCTGCATTTAACACTAGTCCACACCTTTAATAAATAAAAAGCTTTTAGCAGTCAGCTTTCTCTTTTATATACATTCCCGTTCTTGCCCTCAACCTTCTAAGGCTGGAAAGACAGTTCACATCAGATTTTAAAGTCAAAAGTCCTGGGAGCCTGTCTTACTTAGGGTTTTACTGCTGTGAACAGACACCATAACCAAGGCAAGTCTTATAAGGACAACCTTTACTTAGGGCTGGCTTACAGGTTCAGAGGTTCAGTACAGGATCATCAAGGTGGGAACATGGCAGCATCCAGGCAGGCATGGTGCAGGAGGAGCTGAGAGTTCTACATCTTCATCTGAAGGCTGCTAGGAGAAAACTAACTTCCAGGCAGCTAGGATGAGGGTCTTAAAGCCCACGCCCACAGTGACACACCTATTCCAACAAGGCCATACCTTCTACTAGTGCCACTCCCTGGGCCAAGCATATTCAAACTGTGAAAGAGCTCCTGGCCAGCTGGGCACCCCTGCTTTGTCTATTACAGCTTATTCATACAGCTAACACATCAGATTCCTCCAAATCACAGGGTGGAATGATCAATATCTTCAAAGCACTGATATATTGAAGCCTGCATTGTTACATTTGAGAAAAATGGATGTATCAGGGCACAGACAAGTTCACATGTGAATTTCTTAGATAGCACCATCATCTAGGCATGGGGGCACACATCTGTAATCCCAGTCCTTAGGAAGTAGACGCAGGAGGATCAGGAGTTTAAAGTCATCATAGGCTCCATGGTAAGTTTGAGACTACCCTGGACCAGATGAGACTTTGTCTCAAAACAAACTAAAATTATGTATCGTGTAAATTATATAATTTCTTCGATTTGGAAGTAGTTCTCATAGTTACTTTTCTATTGCTGTGAAGAGATACCACGACCAAGGCAACTTATAGAGGAAAACATTCAATTTGGTGGCTCATGGTTCTCGAGGGTTAGAGTCCATGACCATCATGGTGAGGAATGTGGCAATAGCCAGACACGGGTAGTGCTGGGGCAGTAGCTGAGAGCACACATCTGATCTAAAAGCAGGAGGCAGAAGAAAAGGGCTAACTGGGAAATAGATACTAGCTTGGCCTTTTGAAATCTCAAAGCCCATCCCCCAGTGACACACCTATTCCAACAAGGCCACACCTCCTGATCGTCTCAGACAGTTCCACCAATAGGTGTTCAGATACAGGAGTCTGTGAGGTTTCTCATCCAAACTCCCACAGTACTAGAAAATAATCTCTACTGATGTAATTTGTTTTTTTTTTTTAATCATTGAGAAACATGAAATACACGCAAAAGCCTTTGGCTCCTTTTAAACTGCTGTGAGTAGGATCTCGTTTACCTACCACAGTGGAACGTGTGCTTAAACCATGTGGAGCGGATGGGAACCATTAAGAGGCAGAACTTAGCATAAGGTGATTAAGTCACAGGGAACACTTCTCAGAAGGACTCATACTGCTGTTGTAGCGTGGGCAAGCTATCAGGAAGGAGTGGGCATGGCCCCTGAATCTCTCTGATCTCTTGTCTTTGCATGTGACCTCTCTTTCAGAGATATGCTCCTACAATAACACCTCAGCTGTGACCCTGTCAAGGGACCCTCACAAGAGGCTGAATAGATAGAGCTGCCCAATCATGAGCATGGGGTAGCAGCCAGATTATTTTACAAAGAGGCCAACTGATTTGGGCCTCCACATTACAAGCTAAATAAACTTTCTTTTTCTTTATTTTAAAATCTCCAGATTCAGGTGAAATAGAATAATTCACTACTTCACCTTGAGCTCAAAGAAGCACCCTCAACTATTAGCAATTGAAGAATTTGAATTAAGATTCATTTTTAGAAAGAAGGTTGTGTGTGTGTGTGTGTTCTCTGTGTCTCTGTGAGTATATGTCATGCATGTGTGAGATGCCTGCGGAGGCCAGAAGAGGGCGCCATATCCCAGAAAGCTGGAGTTGCAGATGCTTGTGAGTCTTCGAGAAGGAATGCTGGGAACCCAACCCAGATTTTCTAGAAGAGCAGTCCATTCTCTTAACTGCTGAGCCACCTCTCCAGCCTCCATTAAACGTGACTGAGATCACATGCTGGCATCGCTACTGACGGTTCCAAGATCACGTAGATCGGGAGACGCTCACTTGTCTTCGGTGTGAAGTTGAGAGCGGCTATGGCAGAGGGGGTTAGTGAGCGAGTGAGAAATGAGCTCTCATCCTCACCTGCAGACTCAACTGGCCAACAGTGTTAGCCAGCGTTCACGGGGCGAGCTGAAACTCCTGCAGCTCTGGGTAAGTGATAAATGTATATTTTTAAAGCATCTGCATGCCCTTGGGTGAAAGACAAGTTATAAATAACTTCATTACACAGGCAAATTGTATAATTGGCACAATATTTAAATGACTAGTGGGTGGTTTCAGAATGGGAAGTTGTATTATGCAACACTGTGCCTGAGGGAGGGACCTGAGGTCCAGGTCTGTGGGGAGAAGAGAGGAACCTGGGCCGTGAACCGTTCATCTGTCCAGGAACCCGAAGCTGCTCTGGGGACACTGCTGCATGGCCTTGCACCAATTTCAAGGCTCAGGAGTCGTAATAAGGTCTACAATTTTGAGACAGAATACTCCTAGTTGACAATTTTATTACTAATTAAATCTGCAGGAGTAATATAGAAGTTCTATTATTAAAAGCGGGGTAAGGATGCTGAGGATGGGGGCGTGGCATAGCACAGGCCCAGAATCCCCCAGTGAGGGACTGAGGGCAGGGAACAGTGGTGAAGGACATGGGTACCATTTGTAAGACTCCAGGTTCCATCTACAGCACTGCCAAGAAGGGTGGGGGAGGCGTGAGGAGAGAGGGATCGTGTCTAAGACTACTCACTGCTCTAGCAGACTTCAAGTACCAGTACCCCCGCTAGGAGGCTAACAACCACCTTTAACTCTATCTCCAGTGAATCTGTTGCCTTCTTCTGGCCTCCTCAGACACATGCATACACAAGTGCGCGTGCACACACACACACACACACACACACACACACGATAATAGACATGTAATTACAGTGAATTACTTAAAAATGATTTAGAGTGGCCAGACATTATGGGGCAAATCTTTAATCCCAGCACTTGAGAGGTAGGCAGAGGCAGAGTGAGAGGCAGAGGGGCAGAGGGGCAGAGGGGCAGAGGGGCAGAGGGGCAGAGG
>NW_021604626.1:4381531-4422857 GCF_004785775.1 Grammomys surdaster
GTGGGCTGGCTGGAACCAGATCCCGTGTGCTGATCCTTTGTTTATAGGACTGCAGAGCAAGCAGGGTGAGCCTGGTGGGCAGCAGGAGGCAAGTCTGGTGCAGGCTGGAAGATGCCACTTAGAGCAGAACCTAGGATACAGGTACATGTTCTCCACGGGAGAACCTGAAGGAAAGCGGCCAGGCTGGGTTGTCCGACGTCCGGGAGTCACTTGAGTGTAGAAACTGAATTGAAAAAAAAAAAAAAGAAACAAAAAATAACCTTTAGTGGATGTATTCCACGGACCACCCGATGTCACAGAGAACAAGAAAGCTGCACACAGACATGTGGAGGTACACGATACCCAACGAAACTTTAAGATCCGCAGTGCCTGAGATAGGTTTTCATACCCTGTGCACATCCTGCAGCAAAACCTGACCCCACGTGAAGTTACTATGGTTCCCTGCTGGTAGGGGTGGCTCCTTTTTTTAAAATAACTTTTAAGTAAGTGAGAGGCACATTCTTTGGAGAGGAAATTACAAACTGTACCTCAGAGGTACAGATTGAAAGCCAACTCTGTCTAGCTACCCAACTGTGAAAATTTGATGCTTCACAGTCGCTCCTGTACTGACATAACATAGGGCTAGCTTCTTATAAGGGAAGATTATATTATCATGTACTTTCTCTTTTTGCCGGGTGCACGCATGCAGCACGGACATATTTTCCATGTTCACATGTGTATGTTCACAGGCGTGAATGTGGAGGCCAGAGGTTGATGTTGGGAATCTCCCTTGACCACTCTTTCGCTTGCTCTTTTTGAGACAGGATCTCTTGGTCAGACCCAGAACCCAACAACGCATCCAGTCTCAGCAGACAGCTTGTTCCAAGGGTTCCCTGCCTTCCCCTTCTGAGGCTGGACTTACAGGCAGGCCATCACAGGTACCCAGCATCCGTGTGGACTCTGGGGATCCAAACTGTGGTCCTTGCCTTTCAAGTCAAGAGTTTCAACCCCTGGGCCACATCCTCAGCCCTTAGACTGTATTTTGTAAACAACTGTTTCTTTCTTTAGTTGATCACGAGCAGCCCCATAATAATGACACTACACATTTTTCTCATTTTAATGTGATTATATTTATAAGACTGTATCTTATTTATGTATCCAATCCTAATTAGGCATCATTTAATTTTTACAGACACCTCACTGTCAAGAACACCCCTGGGATGAATATGCTAATAGCTAAATCTATGCAGATGAGTATAATTATTTCTTTAGCATTAGTTTCCAAATACTGCTCTAAATCATTTGACCCAATGTGTGATCACCTGCCAGTATGTCACCACCGACCTATCCAAGTGCTCCTTTCCCATACTCTTGGCACCAAGTAACAATGTTATACATTGTTGCAATCCACCCGGGGGGAGATGGTGTCTGATTACTTCAACATTGCTGGTTACTGGCCTGGCGGTGGTGGCGCACGCCTTTAATCCCAGCACTTGGGAGGCAGAGGCAGGTGGATTTCTGAGTTTGAGAGTTCGAGGCTAGCCTGGTCTACAGAGTGAGTTCCAGGACAGCCAGGGCTACACAGAGAAACCCTGTCTCGAAAAAAAAAAAAAAAAATTGCTGGTTACTACTGAAGTTGAGCACTTTCTCATGAATTTTTTTACCAAGTTGTATTTCTTAAAGATTTATCTATTTTTTATTTGTGTGTATGCGTGTGTTCCTGTGTGAGTCTAGGAGCATCACGTTTGTTTGTGCAGGTACTGGTAAAAGCCAGAAGGCGTTGGATCCCTTGAGACTGGAGTTTAGAGGTGGTTATGAGGCACCTGATGTAGGCACTGGGATACACACCCAGTCCCTCTGCAAGAGCAGCAACTGCTCTTAATCACTGAGTCTTCTTTCCAGCCCCAGGAAGTTGTACTTTTAATAAACCCGTTTATCGAAAAGACACAGACAAAGACAAAATAAACATACTCAGAAGAGAGTCGGGAGGTGAAGATACAGAGGAAACCACACATACCTGATGACTCAGGGGACAGCAGAACACAGGCAACTTCCTGGAAGTCACCACTGTGTCCCCTTCAGGCTGCTGTAACCATGTCCTTTCCAAAAAAGGAGAGTAAACTTCTGCATAAAGGACTCTTCACTTACCAAGTCTTGACTTCCAGCCTTTCATCTTTGGAATGGCGTGAAAGCGATGTCATGTTCTGACAGACAGTGTCCTTTGGATCTTGAATTTGAATCTCTTTCTGGGGTAGCTGTGTAAAATGTGGCCCTTTCTTGCTGTGTTGGGCAGTGTACTGACTGGGAGTCTGGCCCTCCATCACCAGGAGAACAATGGCTGTGTGGTATGTGTGGTATGTGTGGTAGACTGACTGGTCAGTGAGTCCCTGGGATCTTCCTGTCCCCACTGTCCTGGTGCTGGGATTTCAGACTTGGGCTGCATGTTTCACTTCTAGAGAGGATGGTGAGAGTCTGAGCTCCGGCCTTTCTGCCTGCATGACAGGTACTTGTCTCACTGAAAGTGCGTGTGTGTATATCCTGTACCTAAGACTTTTACCAAATACAAATATCACAGATTTTTTCCCTTTTTTTCCCTTCCCTTCTCCCTCTTGCTCTGGCCCATAAATTTTTATTTATTTATTATATGTAAGCACACTGAAGCTGTCTTCAGACACCCCATAAGAGGGCATCAGATCTCATTGCAGGTGGTTGTGAGCCACCATGTGGTTGCTGGGATTTGAACTCATAATCTCCGGAAGAGCAGTCAGTGCTCTTAACTGCTGAGCCATCTCACACCAGCCCACAAAAACGTAAGACTATGGTGCGTCTTACGTCTTTCCAATCTTTTTCGTAACGTGGCTGTCCATCTTTCTCTTTATGATTGGCACTAAATACATCCTCACTTAACTGGTGTCTATGAATTCTCTCATGTTATCATGTGGAAGCTTGCTTTGTTTTTCAAGTCCACGCTCTACGTGGGCTTGATTTCAGCACATAGCATTGTTTATTCGTTTATTTATTTTACCATGGTAGATATGTGATAGGTGTCTTAGTTAGGGTTTCTATTGTAGTGAAGAGATAACACGACCATGGCAGCTATTATAAAGAAAAACATTTCGTTGGGGCTAGTTTACAGATTCAGAGGTTCAGTCCATTATCACCATAGTGGGACGCAGTGTGCGGGCAGACATGGTGCTGGAGAAGGAGCCGAGATTTCTACATCTGGGTCAGCAGACAGCAGGAAGTGATAGTGACATTGGGCTTGAGCACTTAAAACTTCAAAGCCCATCCCCAGTGACGCACTTCCTTCAACAAGGCCACACCCCCTAAGAGTGCCACACCCGCTGAGCCCATGGGAGCCATTTTCATTCAAACCACAACAAGCCAGCACCAACTATTGGAAAAAACCATCCCTTCCCCCTTTTAAAAACTTTTTTTTAGGCCTGAGGAGATGGCAGAGCAGTTAAAAGCACTGGCTGCTCCTCCAGAGGAAGTTTGATTCCCACCTCCCTCATGTCTGCAACTCCAGTTCCAGAATAATCCATCGCCCCCTTCTGGCCTCCAAGGGTACTGCACACACGGTACACAGACGTACCTGCAGGCAAAATGCTCATATACATAAATGTTCTAGAGTTTGTATGTGTGTGAATGCAGGCATGCTTGAATGAATGTACCGTGAAGGAACACACGGCAAGGGGGACATGTAGGGGTCAGAGGACAAACTGTGTGACTCGGTTCTCTCTTTCTACTGCATGGGTTCCAAAGATCAAACTCAGGTTATCAGACTTGCCAGCAATCATCCTTACCCACTGAGCCATCTTGCCTGCCTCTTCCCCTCAGTTTTTGGCCTCCTGGTTTTTATTTTTGTGAGTGTCTTTGTTTCTTTGTTTGCTTTGAGATAATCTTACTCTGTAGGCCAAACTAGCCTTGAACTCAGGAGCAGAGTCCTGCTCAGCCTCTCAAGTGCTGAGATCACAGGCATGCACCACTCCACATGGCTTGCCTGTATCATTGTTTGTGTGCAAGTGTGCAAGACACGGAATATATATATGTATATATATTCATATACATATACACATTCATATACATATATGTATGCACCAGGCATGAACATAGTGCACAGGCAAACATGCAGGCAGAACACCCCTACACATAAAATCATTTAAAAAATATTTTGTTAAAGGATGATTCAAGGTTCTGAGTATTGTCGCCTTCCAAAGAGGATCAACGTCTTGAAGTTATTTACTTACTTATTTTTGGCACAGACGACTGAGTCCCCAGCTTCGCTTGTACTGAGTGTGCCCTGCCTCTGAGCCACCCGAGCCCAGGGTGAAGTCTCAGTTCCCAAAGAGGCTGGAGCAGATGGCGCTGTTGTGGAGGCAGAGTTGACTGGGAGCCAGGATTCCAGCCCTGTGTAGGACACATTTAACAGTTAAATGTGATAGGATAATATAATTACTTATATTATCACTTGCCTGCCCTTCTGTCAAACACTCTTTGGGTCCCAAACACGGGCCCATCGGGCCCTGTCTCCTTGGAGGGTCTTGGTCTTTTTCCCTCCAACTCTGAGGAAGAAGGTATCATTTTCCATTTCTCAGCTTCGTGCTGCTTTTCCTTTTGGCTTCTCAGCCTTGTAGGTGCAGCGCTGCCTCAGCAGATGGCTTCTGAGAAAGGTAGTGCCAAATGGCATCTCACACAGTGTGACTCTGAAGTCCTCCTCAGAGCAGAGGCCAGGGGATATCGAGTGATATTCCCAGTCCATCTCTGTCGCTCTGTCAAAGCAACCTGATGAGAGACACTTAGGAGAGGATATCATTAATCAGTGGGGGAAAGTCAAGCAGGAACCCTAGCTGCTGGTCACAACACGCCCACGGTCAAGAGCAGCGACCGACGAGTCCGTTTTGATTGCTCACTGGCTGCTTAGGCACGGGTAGATTTCCTCATTCTCACACAAGTTTAGTGCCCACCCAAGACACTGCACCTTCCACACTCACAGGGGAAGGGCGGGTCTTCTAGTCTCAATTAACAATCAAGACAGTCCCCACGGGCGTGTTGTAGAGCGACACCATCCAGATAATCCCTCAACTCAGACTCCTTGTAGGTAACTCTCAGTTACCAAAAATTAACAGCAACCTGGATGATATGTTTATAAAAAGATAGAGAGATAAAGAGAATATGTTCTGTGGGCGTGTGGAGAGGTATGGGGGAAGGGGATGTCTCAGCGGGCCCATGCAGAGGCATCTCTTCCCCCTGAGGGACCAGTCACACACTGGTATAGCATAGAATAGAGTTTATTCAGGGCATGGGGAGGGGAGACAGGAGGGTAGGAGAGAGAGAGAGAGAGAGAGAGAGAGAGAGAGAGAGAGAGAGAGAGAGAGAAAAGAGAAGTAGAGGCCAGCCATGACCACATGGAGAGAGGGGTACGGGAAGGGGGGAGGGGGGAGGGGACAGAGAGAAGCTAGAGGCAAGAGATCAATAGAGAAAGGAGGGGGCAAGCAGCCCCTTTTATAGTGGGCCAGGCCTACCTGGCTGTTGCCAGGTAACTGTGGAGGTGAAGTTTAGACAGAATACTAACACTAGGGTCTTGTTATTGTGTGGTTTGGGACCTAGTAAATCCGCAAGGAAGTGAGATCCCAGTTTCCCAACAGTTTTGGTGGAGCTGGTGAAACAGCCTGTAGTTCTTTGAGTGGAAATCATCCAGGTCACTCTAGCTTATGCTATTTGTGCTATACCGCCCACTACTTAAAAAAGGGGGAAAATGATTTGACTCACAGGCAGGCAAGGAACAATACACCCTCAACCTAGCCTGTCACTTTGTAAGGCTGCAAAGAAATGGGTCCATGAGTATCCTAAGCTCTTATCCCCCACCTCTTGTGACAGGGATCAGAAAGGAGCTTTTGACCTATGGCATCTTCGCAAAGACCATCCATCAGAGAGAAAGCGGGAAAGTTGTGCAGAGATCCCACAGTTGTGTTAGAAGTGAGAACTGGCTGGTTCTACCCGGCAACTTATAGAGTTCTCTCTTACTTGGGATGAGGTTACAGGGTGGGTAGGTCTAGAAGACTCACAAGGGACCTGACCAACTCCCCCACGACTGTGTACAGACGGAATAATAAAAGATGTATTAGATACTCTTTACAATTAAGTGGAGTGGTCACTGGTTTCATCAATACCCAAATGGTATTGATTGATTGGCTGGGAAGGCATCCAGGACCTTGTATGCAGCTGCTTCACGCTCAGCATACAGCCCCGGCTTGGAAGGAACTTGATGCAAAGGATGGTTGCCAGTGCTCTCCAGCAAGTAGCAGAAGGATCCATCCCTCCAATAAAAGAGAGAAGTCCGGAGTGAATGTTTTTCAGGCAGCTTTGTCCTCTTCCAGTACTTGAAGTCTCAGTGACAACAATGTTAGGAAAGAAGAATGTACTGGAATAACAGGAGACAAAGGGAGCCCGATCCACACAGCAGGAAAAACGTCACAGCCAGGTCTTGACTGCCACTTGGGATGCAGTGACATCTTCCTATCAGGAGCTCAGCATAGACTCTGAGAATGGGCCTACCAGAGCCAGAACACCCAAGGTCCAAGCTTGGCTCCACTCAGGGCTGAGTGGCCCTGGGTTTCTTATGTCTCTGACAGAGGTCTTGTTTGCCATAAAGAGGGCATGTGGTAGGATGCTCACTGTCGTCTGCCCAGAGCTCACAGCACACCATGTGTCTAGTTTTGTTTCTATTACGGTAATAGAATTCCATGACACATACAACTTTAAAGGTTAGAGTTTGTGTGGTTTACTGTTGAGAGCTGGACTGGGCTGGAGCTTTTTCCTGAAGCCAAATATTTAGAGAAGGAGTATAGTTCCTTATTTACCAGAACACACTTGGCAAGGCGAGTAATGGCCTGGGGCCAGGACCTTAGGGTGGTGATCGGAGGCTGCATTTTCAGATCCTGAGAACCCAACTTTTCTCCCACTTGAAGGTCTGTGGTTGTCAGTTCCAAGGATACTTATCCCTCAGTCACATTTGAGATAACGTGTCTCCTTTGTACAGCGTTGTTCGGTTAGCTTCCTGCTGATGTGGTCCTGTTGGATAATGCTTCTCTGCTAGGTGTGTCTCATTTCCCACTGCCAACTCTGTAAGATGCTGTCCACACGCTTGCTTGATATAAGCCATCAGCTCACACACAGCTTACATGAGACCTCCTGGTCCCAACTGTCTTTTCTTCCTTATTTTCTCGCCCTCAGCCCATCCTCCCCCTCAAGACCCTGTCACTAAAGAACAACTTGCTGGACTAGGTCAGTTTCAAGAAATCAAGAGAGAAGCTTAAAGCAGCTAGTCAAACCCACAGTGGCCAGCAGACATTGAGAACTCTCTTCCAAAGGCGCCATCCACTTAGACTTCTGAAGCGAGCAGGCTTCTCCCATCACTATAGTCTGAAACATTTTTCTCTTTGTGGCCTTAAAGATCAAGAAACAGACACACAAGTGTACCCTATTGTTGGTCTAACTCTGGGTGGCTGGCTATTCTTGGGACTCCAAGTTAGAGGGGACTGTACATGAGTCTACTCACTCCTGTGATTTTGCTCGGAGTTCAGATTTCTTCCTTCTCCTCCCCCCATACCCAGGAGCCTATGAATTAAACTGATAAAGAGCAAATTAAGAAGACTTTTGTATCATAGTTTATTTGATGTAAGTTTTCCAGGGTAGGAGCCCTTTCCTAATGACAGGATGCCAGGAGAGTTAAAAGTCACAGGAGCAGTGATGAGGGAAACCAAGGGGACTGGCAGAATCTGAGGGGACCGCACAGCATCTTTTCAGGGTCCTCAAGGAGACCGTGAGCTGCTCCGGATTGATAAAGTCTTGATGTAGCAGCTAGCAGGGCATCAAGGTTCTGATCAGGAGTGGCTCAAGATGGGGCCAGCTTCACAGGACCGCAGGACCTACTGTTGTAAGGGTGTTGGGTTGGAGTGAGATGCTGAACATCTTTCGGCCTCCATGAAACAAGAAGGTTCAGGGCTTGTGTAACTGCGGTCTTCTGTTCAGCCTGGATGACTTATGTAGGAGACAGGTTTATTCCTGCTTGTACCCCGAGGTCAAAGTCAAGGTGTGGCATCTCCTTGAAGGTGGTGGCTTCTTGCCACAGAGGTGGCACAAGGTGTGGTCACATGATGGGAGACAACCAACATCTCCATGAAAAGAGAAATGGCTGAATAGATATCGGATCTCAACCTTTCCTGGCTACTTTAGAAAAGCATCAAGCTAGATCTGCTGGCAAGGACATGTATTGGATATGTTCTGTGGTCAAGAAACATGGCGGAGGGTACTGCACACAGCAGGACCCACAGAGGTTGTCCTGTGCCTTCAACATAGTCTATGCTGTTCTGTACACTGCCCTCTGATGTTCATTCATCCTGTACCCACAAGGCCCAGGTCTATAACGCTCCCATGAAGGATGTTTGCCTCGGCAGTTATGGCTTCTGTGATTCCTTTCTAAGTTTGAGCAGATGACCAAACCAGAAGGCAAGAGAGCATGAGGACAGAATACGTTCATGTAGAAGGGGACATTAGGACAATTTCAACAAGTACAGAGTGGTTCTGACGTGATCCTTGTTCCTCACACCACTCAGGAATGAGCTTTACACCAGATACTGTACTAGTGAATCCAGCACCTGGGAAGCTGGGTCGGGTTGGATCACAAGTTCCAGGTCAGCCTGTCTCAAAAAAAAAAAAAAGGAGAAAAACTCAAAATATTTTAGAGAGAGAGGGGAGGAAAAGGAAAGAAGAAAGAGAGAGAGGGAGTCAGAAAGGGAAGAAAGTGAAGGAGGAGGGGGAAAGAGATGAGACAGAAGAGAGGAAGAAGAAAGGGGAAGAGGAAAGGGGATGAAAGAGGAGAAGAGAGAGATAAGGCAGGAGGAGAGGAAGAAGGGGGAAGCACAGAAGCCATTCATAGTAGATTCTCTTACAAGAAGTCAGGTGCAGGGCTGGGTCCCAGGACACTGTGGGAGCACTCAGTGGGTGCCTCCCGTGACCTCCCAGTCTGTGGGCTCAGATGAGGCTCCAGTTATCACACACCGAACTGTAGACAGAGAAAAACCATATTCTTATAAAGCGCAGACCACAGGAGCCTGTGGAGCTGAGAGACCTGAGAGAAATCTAAAGAGTCATCACATACTCTGGGCCCTGGGAGATAAGTGGCCAACTGGGGAGGAGCAGAAGCAGGCCTTCTTCACCCATTGGCCATTGAAGTGTAGAGTTCCTACACGATTGGTCTCTGTCCTTCAGTCTCCAGTCCCCTCAAAGGTCTCACCAAACACACATGGGTAACATAAACGCCTTGGTGCAGTCTGAAGCTCCACAGCACAGAGCCCCTGTTATATGGGCGGCTATCCCCAGGCCTCAGAACCTGTCTTCCTAGAGCTGATCCAGAATGTAGAGGCTCCATGAACCTGTATTACACCAACCCGCTCTGCTGTGGAGGCTGCTATTGGCCAGGGCCCAGATATCTAAGAGGAATCAATCAGATAAAATTAAGGGATTTCATTATTATCCTTCCCAAAAACTCTGCTTTGCCCAACCCTTTCATCCTCGCTTCTTGAAGCCTCTGGAAGTTCACCCACAGCTGGTAAGGCAGGAGCAATCAATCTCTCGCCTCTGTGTCACCGATCACCACCCAGACTGGAGGGAAGGTAGGGATCCAGCCTCTGTGATCAGTTATTCTGCATCCCCATTGCACTGTGGTACCGCCGGAGGGCCGGGCCAGCTCTGAAAGGACACATATGGTGATCTGTGGGCCGCCTCCAGGGTTCATCTCGGCACTTGCTGTTTCGTGTGCAGATGGTGTTCCAGATACTCCACCCTCTCCGCTTGCCGTCACTGGAGGAAAGGCTGCCCTGTCCCTGTCCTGTGCTCTCCTCCCCTTTCCCAGTGTCCCCTGCCACTGTCGAACAATGCTTATTTTAGCAGTGTCTAGGGGTTCTTAATGAGCTCATGGGCCTCAGAGTTCTACCAAACTACTTCTCCACGTACCTTCCTAAAGACACAGAGGAGGGACCTGAAGAGATAGTTCAGAGTGGCATTGTGGACTGGCCCTGCAGAGGACCTGAGTTTGGTAAATCAGATGCCGGTAATTCCAGCTCCAGAGATTCAACACCTCTGAGGTTTTCAGATATGAGAACTCACAGGCACATGCTCACATATGAACACACACACACATACACACACACACACACACACACACACACACACACACACACGTTACCGAGAACACAATAAATCTTAAAAATTAAAAGCAACCTGGCAGAGAGGCTGAGTACCTTCCCTGTGAATGCTTTAAATACATTTGAACAAAACTAATAGTTGTCTGTCTGTCTGTCTGCTTGCTTTGAGACAGGGACTTAAGTATCTCAGGCTGGTCTTGTACTGTAGCAGCCACTGGAGCTAGCTTTCTCTGGGGGTCTTGGGGTACACCAGGAAAATCCTTCCACTTTGCTGACTGTGAGTCTAGCACAGAATGACTCCGGAAGGACTTGAACTTGTTATGTTGTTAAGGATGACTTTGAACTCCTGATCCAAGCACTAGACCACAGGTGTGTGTCATCACATCCAACGTCAATAAACAGGGCTAAACAGAATCCAAAGCAATTTCCACCAGCGCCCATGATAACGAACCATCCAACCATGCCCCTCCTTTCAAAGGAGTCCACTTTGGGATGAGATCGTTCTCAGTCACCCCCAACATGCCAGTGGCTGCCACTCACTGCATCTCTTCTTTTAGGATAGAGGGAATACGGTTCCGAAACCAGCTTCAGGTAGCAGTGTCTCTTGGTGAGGGCCTCGTAGTCTCTACCAGGTAAATGGTTCTTTTCAGCCTTCAGCAGGCCACAGTGTCCTAGGCTCCACCATGCCCATTGGTGGAGTGAATCATCTAACATCTTCCGGGTACTCCCCACACCCCTGTCTCACTGAGAGCTTTGAAAGTCACACAGAGCTTCTGGTTATCAGATCTTCCTTGGGAGGCTCCAAATCAGTCTGTGCTCAGTGGACTGAGCCTAGAGTCCAGACTCACAGTCAGCAGACTGGAGGGCTTTAACTGGGGTGACCTCAGACTCCCAGAGACAACCAACTTCAATGGTCCGTGCAGTGTTCCTCATTCCTGTCAGCCAATGCCTGTCTTTGAGCCTGTGGTTAGTGCACATGAAGATAGGGTACCCTGGGCTCAGCAGAGCCTCAGGCAGAGAGAGCTGCTGACTGCATGGTGAGCTTGCCAGCCTCCTCTAAGATTTCTTCTCACCAGGATTCTATACAGAAAGATGAGTCACAGGGACCTGTACCTCTGAGAGGGGAATGGCCCACGTCAGCCTTCCCCCTCATACTGTGTGGCATGGAGCACAGGACATAGGAGATTCCACACCTCTGGGATGTGAAGGGCAGCAGAGCTCCTGGGGCAGGCTTTCCAGAACCTGGAAAGGCTAACATACTGTACGATTGTTCCAGGGACAATGGATACAGAACTGTTCAATGTGATTGACCTGAAAAATCTAGTCTCTGTGTGGTATGTGGTGTATGTGTGTATGTGGTTTGGTATATGGTGTTTGTGTATGTATGAGCTATATCTGTCTGTGTTATGTGTTTGTATGTAGTGTGTATATGTGTGAATGGTAGTGTGTATGTAATATATTTGTATGTGTGTGTGGTGGTGGCAGTAGTGTGTATGTAGTGTATGTGGTGTGTATGTTACAGAGAAAGAGTGTGTGTGAGAGAGTGTGTACATGAGTATATGTGTAAGAGACAGAATATGTGTGAGTGTGTGTAAAAGAGACAGAGACTATGTGTGAGTGTGTGTGCAAGGGAGACAGTGTGTGTGTGTGTGTGTGTGTGAGAGAGAGAGAGACACTATATATGTGTTTGAGTGTCTGTGAGAGACAGTGTGTGTGTGTGTGTGTAAGAGACAGTATGTGTGAGTGTGTGTGAGAGAGAAAGAGAGACAGACAGAGAGAAAGACAGTGAGGGAGAGGGAGAGGTGTTGGGGGGAGGAGAGGTCCAGCCCCAGGTCCTGTTCTCCATTGTCAATATTAAGACATGGCTTATGCTATACTGTGGGGAAGCATCCCGCTATACTTCCCATACATGTACACCCCCACATATTTTATACAGCCAGATGAACTTCATCCTTGGTCTGACATGTCCTACAAAGACATCAAACATGGAAAGTCTGCTGCCTCAGGAAGCATCCCAGTGTACTTCCCAGCTAAGGCCTGTGCACACCCGTCACTCCTCAACACAGACCAGTGTGTTCTCGGTTTCACACAGAGGGCTCACACCCTTGAGATGGTGGCCTGGCCTCTTCATTAACAAGCTCTGAGCATCATCCATGTTAAGGAGGCAGGAGTCTTGAAACCAGCTCTTGTCTCCTCCTTGTTACAGCCTCTGTAGCAGGAACGAGGGACTGGGGGGGTGACTGGGTGGGTGAAGTGCTTGCTGTGCAAGCCTGAGGACCCAGGTTCAATCCCCACCCGTATGTAAAAGCTTGGTGTGGCTACACTCTCCTGTGACTGGGGTGGGGCAGTGACTGGCAGATGCCTGCAAGTCTCACTGAAAAGTATCGAGCTCTAGGTTTAGTGAGAGAGTGATATGGGAGGACGTCTCACATCCTCTGGCCTCTGCGTGTGTTTGTATGCAGTACGGACACCCCCCCACCCAAATGCACACTGTGCAAGCACCCCCACAAATGTATACTGCAGTACACCCCCATGCAAATGCACATTGCACATGCATACTGCCACACAAATACACACTGCGATGCACACACACACAAATGCACACTGCACATGCACACTGCCCCCCACTAATACACAATGCACATGCACACCCCCCAACATAAAATGCATACTGCACATATACCCCCATGTAAATGCACATGGCAGTGCACATCCCTGCATAAATGCATATCATGTATGCATGCCCCACAAATGCACACTGCATATGCACACACACATACACACAAATGCACACTATACATGAACATACACACACAAATATACAGTGAATGCACTCCCCCACAGATGCACACTGAATATGTATACACACACACACAAATGCACACTACACATGAATACATACAACTGCATACCACACATGCATACACACACACACACATACACATATACTCACATTCACACAAAGAGCAGGTTGGAGACAGTCTTAGGAGCAGCTCTGTGAACATGTTCCCTGCTCACAAGTAGCTTTCAAGATCCATTTGCCTGTAAACAGTCACCGTGCTTAAAAGAGCCCGACTCTGAGACAGATGAGGTTAGTACACCCTCATCAACCCTGAAGCAAAATTGGAGCCTTTGCTTCATAAATATCTTAACTTTTTCATTAGGTTTACTTTGGCATGTTCTTTTTGGGAAGTCATATAACTATGAAATCTTTGGGACTTCTTTATAAACACTTGGAAAGTGCCCAGTCCCCGTTCCCTCTGCTACGCTGGGGATAAAACGGGTGCAAGGCAGAGATACAAGCTCAAGGTTAGTCACCACTTCTTGAACAACACGTGCTCAGCAGGCATTGATTAGCTACTCAGTGATGACTTTGTCAATTCTAGTGACCGAGACAGAAAGGATAGCATGTGGTGACCATTCTCTATGGGGTCAGGAGCAAATACAGACAGCTATCGTTTAATGGTGAGATACTCTGAGAAATGTGTCCTCAGGCTGTTTTTATGATGTGTTAATGCAACACACTTACCCAAGCCTAGGCAGTGCAGCCAGCTGCAGCTCTCGGGCTTCATCATGCAGCCTGTTACAGCTCCTTGGCCACATGGTCCAGACTTCCAGGCTCCTTGGTTGCATGCTGCAGCTGTCAGCCCCTCAGACCCACAACACAATCTCTAGTTATTTAGCTACAGCCCTGGACAAGTTGTCTTGATCCTGCTGCTAGAAAGAATTCTGCAGCAACTCTACTACAATGCCATTTGCATATATAAACAGACAAAAGACAGTAAAAAATTAAATCATTGGGATTTTCCAACTCCACCATCATTAGCAGAAATGTCACTGTGTGGCACCTGGTAGCAGTTCGCACTGTCACCCTGTCCAGTGCCATGACTTACTCTGAGTTGCTTATAAGTAGCCCTGACTCCAAGTACTGTCATAATCTGTATCTGTCCTCCAACAGGACTAGGGACAGTAGAGTCTAGGAGGGGCCATAAAGAAGTTGCTAGCCAGCCTGTGTATGTCAGCGGGGTCCGAATGCCTGCTTTTTTCGAAGAAAGTATTCTGCCAACTTTCGCTGAATTAATGAGTGTTAGAGAAAAGATTAGAGCCCTGGTGCTATTAGCTGAGACCACAGGCAGGATACGTGACTTGCCTCTTGCCTTCCCTTCCTACCTACATCCTTCGTCTCTCTCCTCCCCCTGTTCACATATCCCCTTTCCCTATTTTTCCCTGTGGTTCTAGAGATGAAATCCAGGACATCCTGCCAGCAGGCAAACTCTCTACCCTGAGAATTACTACAGACCATGATCCCTGCTCTTCAATCTGTGATATGGGATCATGTTCCTCGACCAGAGCAGCAGACAGGACTGAGCCTGTAGCCTCGGTGGAGACTCTTTACAACAGTGACACTGAGTAGGTCCTCAGGAGTAGATGTCAGGATGGGAAGAAGAAAATGTTCTTCCTGTTCATCCTGTCTTCTGACCCAACAAACGCGGTGGTCCCTTTCAGGGCCTGGCTCTATGACTCCCAGTAATTGCCGAACCTAGGGACACCGTGTTAGTCAGTGTTCTGTTGCTGTGAAGAGACGCCATGACCGTGGCAACCCTTATAAAAGAAAGCATTTAGTTGGGAGTGGCTTACAGTTTCGGGGACTTAGTCCACCGTCATGGAGGGAAGCATGGCAGCACTCGGTCTGACTTGGTGTTGGAAAAGCAGCCAAGAGCTCTACCTACGGCTCCTAAGGCGACAGGAAGGGAGAGATGCTGGTACCTGGTTTGGGTGTTTGAGCCCTAAAAGCCCACCCACAGTGACACACTTCCTCCAAGGCCACACCTCCTCCAACTAGGCCACACCTCCTCCAACAAGACCACACCTCCTCCAACAAGGCCACACCTCCTAATCCTTTTAAACAGCGCCACTCCCTTTTGACCAGGCATTCAAATACAGGAGCCTGTGGGGGCCACACTTATTCAAAGCACCATACGTGCGCTCAAGCTCCTGCTATCAAGTGACCACGCGAACCTCGCCACCTCCTCAACCTTTTGGCAAGCATAAGCAATACCGTGATGGGTGTAGAAACAGAACGGTGGGGACAAGGGACTTGCTGATTCAGACCTGTGAAAATATCAAACCCACAGGAGGCTGCTGGACTCATATCTGCCCCAGCTCTAGCTGTGTGAGCCTCTCTAGGTCTCCTTTAGATAGACACTGTTTCCTGAGGCAGGGAGGCCACTGAGGTCCTTGAGTCCTGGATTCCAGCAGAGCCCTCTTTCTCATGTCTCTTGCCTTTGAGAAGCAGGGCCCAAAGCCCTCTTTCCCCAAATCCTGTCTGTGCCGCCAGCCAGGTGGAGGCCTCAAAATTTTTGATCAGCTTTTGTGAGCCATGCAGCCCACAGGCCTGGGCCCTGCCTGCCCTTTGTTCTGCTGCATTCAGCTCGGGCTGTCCGTAGCTGCTCTGAAAGGCTGCCACTACTCCATTCCCTGGGAAAGCGGAACACAGAAACATTAAAGAGTATTTTCAAAGGAAAAAGTCCCCTCACAGGATCATGAGGTCAACTCCTTCCTATGGCCCAGCTAAAAATAAGCCTCCCAGCTCCTCCGAGAAGCCCATCCCACCTCTGCCTATCTGCCACCTGCTAGGCTGAAGAGAGAAAGCCACAGGCCACCTTGTCAGGGACACAACAGGGTCAGTCCTGATTCTCCAATCCGTGAAAACCCCAATATTGTTCGCTGGTAAATGCTTCTGACTGAAGCAGGCAGAGCCAAGGGGGGGAAGCTAGATGAAAAGCAATCCCCATTCTGATGCCCACAATCAACGGCCCTGGACACTCTAGGCAGCAGCAAAGCCTGTCTTACCTTCCACCCCTTTAACCAGACATGAGATTTGCCAGAAATCTCTAGCAGAACATTGTGTGCTGGGCACCCAGGCGCAGAGCCAAGGAGTGCAGTTGGCACTTGCAGACTTCAGGATGCATGTGTAGGACTTCTGACAGGGTAACCAACATTCTTTTCCTCTAGGGGTGAGCAATGCTAGCCCTCACCCTCCTCTCAAGTTATGGCTGTGGAGTGTTCATTTACCACTGGCAGTGAAGCACTAAAAGGTGGCTCTGTAGTAGTCTACCACACGCTGACTGGATCCAGGTCTGTTCTCTGCAGCCTCGACCTCACCTCTTCCTGAGGACCAGGCTCTATGGTCCTCACCTGGGCCCCAAGCCTTTTCTATACACACTGAATTAGCCCTATTTTGTCATGATAATGAAACACTTAAAATGTTTGTGTAGATCTCCACAGAGACGAGGTTTATGTTGCTCTACATTCTGGGCATTCTAAGGTCCACCACTGATGCAAAGGGCTCTGCTCTGCTAAGGGTCTCTTGGCAGATGGTGTCACACGGTGGGAACACAGGAGGAAGGTAGCACATCTGGAAATAGATACCCAGAGAGAGACTCAAGGGTCAGTCTGGCCAGAGCTCGGGGGTATGGGGGGGATATTTAGAAAACGGCCCCTGGTCTGGCTTCTTCCCGGGCATCTTCCATGTTCCCGCTGCTCCTCGACTCCAACCAGGGCTCCAGGTAGCTAGATGCACAGGCCCTGGCACCCATGAGACACCAGCCAATCCCCCAGGCTGCATCCACAAAGCTCAGCTGAACCCCAGACAACATCTGCCATCCTCACAGTACCTGGTAGGAATGAGACTCTTAAAGCTTAATGATTAACTAAAGGAGTTATATATTTAGAAATGCTCAATCAACAAGATGCCCACGCAATTAGAGTTATTACCTAATATCTAACATTTTGATAGAAGTTGCTACCCAGGACAGCTTTCGACCTATCTATGGTTCTCCATGGCTGATAGCCTCCTTCTTCTCCTCCCCTTCCTATATTTCTCCCCTCCCCTTCCTCTTTTTCTCCCCTCCCCTTCTTCTCTTTCTCTCCCAGCTCCACCTCCTTTTCTACTGCCTAATGACCGAGCTCCACTGCGAATACAATGTAGCAGAATAAGTATCCTGCTACACAGGGGTCTCAGACAGCTTTCCTAATCTCTTATAAGGACAGGCCCCAGTGATCTAAAGGCCTTTTCCTAGCCTCTGCCTGTTACAGTCCCACCACCTCTAGCTGCCACTTGAACCCATGGGACAAGCTTCATCCAACTGTAGTGCTCAGAGAGCCTGAAGACCGGAGACAAGAAGTCCAAGCTTACAGAGTGACACATAGAGGCCCTGGTCGCTGGGCCACACCCACTCAGCTGTTCGACACAGCTCTATAGAGTTGATGTAGGCAGCACAGGATTCCTCGAAGAAGCTAGCTACCCATGCTCTGGGATTATTCACAAGAAACAGTGTATGGAAGTGTTGCCCACTGGGCTGCCCCTTTTTTGAGAAGCCAGTTCCTGCATCTGCATATCTGTCACCTGCCAAGCAAAAAAGAAAAAGCCATATGCCACTTTGTCATGGACCCAAAAAGGTCAGATCTAATTCTCCAAACCCAGAACCCCTCAATATTGGAAAATGTCCTGGCTGAAGCAGACAGAGGTAAGAGAAGTGTCTAAATGACAAGTAATGGCCCCTTCTAGTACCCAGAGCCATAGGACCTGTGACTAAAGTCATGTGTCCTTTCCTATCCAGTGGTTCCCTTGGAGAGTCCAAGTTAGCTGTAATTGTCAGCTTGACAAAACCTACAACCCAGAGTCACCTGAGAAGCCTTGACTGAGGAATTGTCTAGGACAGGTTGGTCTGGGGGGGCGTGTTATGATTGCTAACCCACAGTGGGAGGCACCATTGCCTGAGCAAGTGATCCTGGGCTGTATAAGAAAGCTAGCCCAGTTTGAGCCAGTCTATGAGCAAGCATCCTCCTCCACTCTTCCGGCTGCATTTTCTTGGCTGTGAATGAATTTCCTGGTTGGAGGTAATGCTTTGTGGAATAGTGTGCAAACCTGCCTCAAGCTCCCGCTTTGAGTCCCTGCCCTGACTTCACCCAGTGTCACCGTGCCCTGAAAGTGTAAGCTAAATAAACCACTTCCTGCCTTAAGTAGCCTTTGGTCAGTATTTTACCACAGCAATCAAAAGGAAGCTAGAATAGTTGGTCTGAAGCAATGTTGAATGAACCTTTTCAGAATTCAGACGGCTGAATTCTGTACCATGTGAGTCCGCAGGTGTGGGCAAGCCCCTTGGATGAAGCGGCAGGTTGAACCCTGGTGATGGGACCGAAGGAACAAGGTCAGCCTTGGGTGCTGCCAGGCATGGTCCGTTCCACTGGGGGCTCAGGTTGACCTCACCAAGCTCCAGTGTTCCACTGAAAAGGACTCTGGATGTTTCCACTTCCAAAGCTCATTTCCGGTTCCAAGAACAGGTCCTAGATTGACTTCTGTGGAGGAACAGTCTGTGATAGCTCAATATTAGAGCATTTGCCTATTATGTGCAAGGCCTGGGTTCCGTCCTCAGAATGGACAAAAGAAAAATCTCCAGGGATGGAGAGGTAGCTCCGTGGTAGCGTGGGCTCCCGGGTTAAACCGCAGCGTGTGGTTGGTTGGGCTCTCGTACTAAACTGCCGCGTGTGGTCATACGTGCTCACAGACCGGTCTGATGGAAGCAATTCTTCAATTGTGCCTCTTTCTTCAAAAGTTTGTCAAGTGACAACCAACCAGCCTCAGAAAAGCAAAAACAAAAACAAAAACAAAAAAAGCTGACGATGCCAAAGTCCCCAGTCTTTCTTTTCTCTGTGCGTGCCACGCCCCACTCTTTAAGTAGAGAGCCTGCCTGTTCTTGAATGGTGGTGAGATCAATAGAAGACAGTTGTTCTGGAACTTCCTGAGGCCACATTATAGCACAGTGTGCCCAGAAGCCCAGACTAGCCACGGGCAAACGTGTACTTGAAGCAACAGCTTGCTTGTTCAGCTTCTGTCTTCTGGGGTCTCCTCTACAAGTCTCTCACCCCGAGAGCTTGCCTCCTTTCCCTTCTACGACTCCCTGTGGGACGTCTTCACTCGGCATCATGTTTTCAAGCAATGGTGAGTGCGGACATGCGCATGAGAGGCTGGACCAAATGAGTGATCCCAAGAGAGCTGCTCAGGTGAGTCTGGCCACTATGAAACTTTGAGGTGCCATGAACATCATCGTCTCTGAGCCTCTGCGCCTGGGGCTGCTCGCTGCAGAGCGCTAGCTAAGCAGAGCAGTGGAGGACTTTCCCTATTGACTGTTTGCTTCCTTCACGACATGCGGGGATAATGTACATTTTTAATTACCGGCATCGTACATCCGAGGGAATCCCATTATGGCTTGTCTTATTTCACAGGGCTGGTGTGAGAATTAAATCTCTGCACTAATATATCCGCTCCTTACTCTCAGGATCTGTGCGCGCAGGCGAGTCCTGCTGCAGTACAGTTCTACAGCTTTGTTCTCTTCCCCTCAGTTCCTCCCCTCTTCCCCCTTCTCCTCCCTGACAGAGGGTCCCAGCCTCCCCTCCTCCTGCTATTTAGGTTTTTCTCTGCACCTGCTTTTCCTCTTCTCAGTTAAAAAGGGAGGATGTCAGGTGTGGGAGTGTGTGGCTTTGGAAGAAAGTCACATTTCCTTCAAACACCTAAATTTGCTTGGCACAAGCCTTCTTTGTTCACGTGGAAACAGCCACCTGCCCGATCCCGGGTGCTTAGGTGGGGTTAGTTCAGTTGGAGCGAGTCACGTGTTCTTCCCCTGTGACCTTGTGTATCTCTGCTCCAGGTTCCCCTGGCAGACAGTGCAGCCAAGGCAAGGCTACAACTGCAGACTCTGGTGGCTTCATGGACGTGTGTGACACTGTCATCTCCCCAAGAGACCTGTACTTGTCACGTCACTCCAAAGAAGACTTGAGAAAGTGTGGCAGGTTCTGTGTAACCAAGCCGAATGGATCCCTTAAGAGTTAAATATCAACAGGGGCAAGCCTACTGTACCTCAGCTAAACCACACCCACAGCTAAAGATGGCTGAATGGCTTTTCTTATTTCTTTTTATTGAAGATTTAAGAAAATTATGTGAGGGTGTAGTGGTACACTTTAATTCCAGCACTTGAGAGGCAGAGGCAGGCAGATCTCTGAGAGTTCAAGACCAGCCTTTGGGACTTAGTAAATTCCAGTCCAGCCAGTGCTATATGGTAAGGCTCTGCTTTTTAAAAAAGTTTATGTATGTGTATAGATCTGTGCATGCAGTCACTTGTGCAACCCCAAGAGAACATCAGATTTCTCTAGAGCTAAAGTTAAGGGATTTGTGAGTGGCCCAACAAAGGTGCTGGGGACTAAACCAGACCCTTTGCAGGAGCTGTTTGGATTCTTAATTGTTGAGCAATTCTTAATTGCTTTCCAGCCCCTTTCTTAGTTTTTAAATTATGTCTTTTAAAAGTTTTTTTTTTTTTTTTTTTACTGAGGTCTGGGTCTGGAGCTCAGTTGGTGGAGTGTTTGGTTGGCACGCAGGAAGCCCTAGATAGGATCCCAACACTATACAAACTAGATATGATACCATAGATCCGAAACCCCAGTGTTCAGTGGGTGGAGGCAGGAAGATCAGAAGTTTAAGGTTAGCTCTGGCTATGTAGCAAGTTTGAGGGCAGCCTGGGCTACATGAGACTTTAATCTCAAAAATATCTGTTGAATTACAATAGGCTTATTATGATGCCACACAGCATTGCACAAAGTTTGACAAGCTGTATGGTCAGGTTCACTGCGGTAACCAAGGGGCCGTATCAACAGCTAAATGCCAGCTGACCTAGCCTTGTCACTGGCCAGCCAGAATGGCCTCTAGTGTGCTCGATTCTCACACACAGGAGCTCACCTCTTTCAGTTCTTCACACAACCCTGTGCACAGCTTCTCGTCCTCCCTCTTGTCGTGAGATCACTCGTGTGGTGTCTGACAGAGCTTGTTCTTCATGATGGGTGTGTCTCACTGAGAGATCCGATGCTGATGTTCATCTAAGTGGTTTCAGGTCTTGGGTGTGGTGGACACGCTGCTCTGAGCTCTCACATACATTTTGGTGCACTTGGTTGGCATTCTGTCAGGCTCCTACCTGCGATGTACGTTCAACCCCAGTAAACATTGTCAGTGCTCCCGTGTGACAATGCGAGTGGAGGCATCGTCCAGCTTTGGGAGAGCATGCCTATTCCCACCCTCACCAGGGAGGGCTTCCTGTTTTCCATCTGTCTCCAGTCAGCCAAAGACTGACTCTCTCACTGATCACTGACTCCAAGCCAGAGACTCCACTAAGTGTCCTACACATCTTCACATTAAGCCTCCTAGAAAGCCACCCTCATTTTAACTAACGTAAAGGTAAGTTGTCACCCATCCTGAACTGCGTGGCCAGCACTTGACCTGTCCCTAGCATGCATTAGATTCTGACCTCAGGGAGGAGACAGAGCTTGAGATTAGACCTACAGCCAGCGATCTGGGTTCCCCTGCTAGGTGGACTACTGAGGACCAGGAGAGTAATCACCCCTAAATCAGGACAGTGTTCCTGTGCTTAGCACCCTCTTGATTTTGCTCTTGTGTCTTCATTTTTGTCTGACAGCAAGCCCCAATTGTTAGTATTCTGTCTAAACTCCACTTCCACAGTTACCTGGCAACAGCCAGGTAGGCCTGCCCACTATAAAAGGGGCTGCTTGCCCCCTCCTTTCTCTCTTACCCTCTTACCCTCTTAATCTCTTGCCTGTAGCTTCCTCTTCCCCATTCCCTTTCCCCTCTCTCCACGTAGTCATGGCCGGCCTCTACTCCTCTACTTCTCTGTTCTCTCTCTCTCTCTCTCTCTCTCTCTCTCTCTCTCTCTCTCCCTCCCTCCCTCTCTCTCTCTCTCTCTCCTACCCTCCTGGCTCTCCTCCTCATGCCCTGAATAAACTCTATTTTATGCTATACCGGTGTGTGGCTGGTCCCTCAGGGGGAAGAGATGCCTCTGCATGGGCCCGCTGAGACATCCCCTTCCCCCATACCTCTCCACACACCCACAGAACATACTCTTCATCTCTTTATCTCTTTATAAACACAACACCAATCCTCTGTGGCAAAGCTGTGACTCTTAAGTACAGCTCATGATGAATCTGTGAGTCAGACTAGGAAATTCAGTATTGAACCAAGGGATCCTGGAAGGCCCCAGACTTACAGCTGCTGGTTGGGTAAAGAGGGAGTCTAAGACTGTACCTGAAGTGGGAACAGTCTTACACAGTATGGAACCTTTAGCTTACCTGATGCAGAGGTCAGAGTTTAGAGTAATTCAACGTTGGCTCCCTTTGTTAGGGAGCCAGTCAGTGGGTACCATTGCTAGCGTCATGCTGGGGCTATGGAAATGAATGACATAGTGAGCACTTCTCCTCAAGTGGGAGTCCAGGCACCCACAATGCTCCCTGGGAAAGGCTTTCTGAGTTGGACAGGAAGTGACTAGGCAGAATATGGGCCCTATGTGGGCAGGGGTGTGGCCACTCCCAGTGTCTTCCTTCTCAGAGGTCCTTCCCTTGGGTTTGGACAGATGTTCTCTTGTTTATTTCGATCACAGTTTTGCTGTAAGGTAGATCCAGTGGGTAGGTGGTCCCCAGGAATGCTGTTTGCTCCACTACACTTTGTGCCATGGTCACACAGGAAACTGGTGCTTGCAGAGCCTCAGCCCCAGTCTGCAAAGGAGGGTAAGAAGAGTGGTAAAAGGAGTGGAAGAGTCACATGTCCCTGGGAGAAAGGAATTTATAATTATAGTTTTTAAGTGTGTATGTGTGTGTGGTGTGGAATATGGTGTGTGTGTGTGTGTGGTGTGTGGTGTGTGTGTGGTGTGTGTGTGTGGTGTGTGATGTGTGTGTGTGGTATGTATGTGTTTGTGGTGTGTGGTATGTGTGTATGTGTGTGGTGTGTATGTATGTGGTGTGTGGTGTATGATGTGTGTGTGTGTGGTGTGTGTGGTATATATATATGTGAGGTGTGTGTGGTGTGTGTGTGTGTGCACACGCATGTGTTGAATACCATTCTCAAGAACACTGCCCACCTCCTTTGAGACCGGGGCCCTCACTGTTATGAATCTCATCTATTAGGCTAGACTGGCTGGCCAGTGGACCCCAGAGGTCCTCCTGCCTCTGTTTCTCTAGCGCTGGGATCACTTCACCTGGTTTTTTATCTAGGTTATAGGAATTGATCTCAGGTACTCACGCTTGCGAGATAAGCACCTCACCAATGGAGCCATCTCCCAGCCCCTCAGAGAGAGGCCATGCTGAGAAGATGAGAGGAAGAGACAGGGCTGTGTGGAGATGGCCCCACCCCCAGTTCCGGGAGAGCAGCTGAGCATTTGGGAACAAAGGCACCCTAAATAGAGACAAGATTTCACACCTATATGCTAGAGATTTTTAGAAAAAGTTCTAGAAAGGAGTAGTCACTGTGTGCAGTCTTCCTGGAATTATTCTTTCAAAGCCTGTTGGCTGGAACCCTGGGGTCTCTGAGTTCTCAGCTAAGTTCCCCCTGGAGTCTCAAGAGGCTCAGAGCCCCCTGGATAGTGAGACTGGAGCTTAGAGGATTCCTGATGCTTCTCCAAACTGACCAAGCCTAACTTAGGGGTGGGAAACTCTTAAAAAACCCAGCCTATGAGAACAGACTTGATATTTGTTTCCTGAGTCTCCCATCTTTGATTTCTGGAGGGTCTTTTTCTCTGTGCATTTGCTGCGTGTGTATGTGTCTCTGTGTGTCTGTGTGTGTGTTTGTGTGTGTGTGTGTGTGTGCCTGTGTGTGTCTGTGTGTGTGTGTTTGTGTGTGTGTGTGTGTGTTTCCTCATCCCCAACTTTCTTCAATTGCTGGTTCTGTCTGTTGCTGTCTGTTGCTGTCTGCTGCTGTCTGCTGCTGTCTGCTCTCTGTTTGCTCTGTCTGCTCTCTGTCTGCTCTGTCTACTCTCTGTCTGCTGCTGTCTGCTGCTGTCTGCTCTCTGTCTGCTGCTGTCTCCAGAGCTTGGGACTTCTCTGCTGCCACCTGTTGTACTTCACAATTTTCCTGCATCTTAATTCTTTAACTGGCAGAGAAAATGAACTCCACCATGACTCCTAGACGGTTACATGGTGGGCTTAGGACAGAATTTCTAGTGATTTCTGAAACAGTGTGAACATGCTTCAGCCATTTTGTATCCCATGTTCACAAGAAGGGGCACTCTCAGCATGAACGATTAAAACCAAAATATTGGTGGACTCTGAAAACCACTGAAAATGCTTCTGTGTCCCACACATCAGATATTCAACCAAAATTTATGCAAAAAATAAACAAGCACATCTCACAGGTATGCAATTTGGTTTTTACCTTTAATACATGGCAGAGTTATATGTATACCAAATAGTTATTTAAAATAATCTTATGAGTTATTATTTCAATAAATGTTTGGTTTGTATACTTGTTTTATGAGCCTATATATCCAGGATCATTTAAAAATATCTCTGGCAAAAAACAAACAAACAAAAAAGGATCACTCATGGAATACTTTCAGAAGCTCTGCTCTAGAACATTCTCATTTTGCATACCTAGAACTAGAGCTTCCTGCCCCCCCCCTACTCAGCCTTCTCAGCCTGAAGCAACCATCAGTGCAAAGTTGGCTCTATAGCACCCTTCCCTACACCACCCCACCTTGCAGTCTCCGGTCCTTGTTGGACATGTAGGTAGGTTGCAGAATACTCGCCTAGCACATGGGTTCTGTCTCCAGTACCATGTGGGGAAGGAGGGGAGAAAAAAGAACAAATAAAAATGCAATGCTAAATGAAAGACCCAGAAAAGAGATCCCAGGGTGTCTTCCCACCTGTGTGAAACACACCTGTCATAGTTAAGCCCTGGTTCTGCCTCCCAGCCCTATGCTCCCAGAAATAAGATTCAAACTCAAAATCTATTTACAAATACCTTGGTCATATAGCTAGGCTCTACTCTGACTAGATCATACCAAAAACCCCGTTTATTTTAAACTACGTTCTGCTACATGGCTGGTTAAACTAAGGGGTAAACTAAGGAGTTCAATGAACCACAAGGACAGAAAGTGGGACTAGAGGGCCCAGGGGCTCTAGGGATCTGGTGGCATCTCTGACACCAGCAAGGTCTGTAAAGTGTGGTGAAATTAATCTGAGATCACTGGTTGTTACTCCAGGATCAACTGTTCAAACCGTAACCCAAGAGGGAGTAACTGGACTGGGCGTGGCAGAGCATGAGGCTCCACCCCACTGAGGTGTCTGCTTGCCTGAGGATAGAATCTTGCACATTTCACTGAGGTGCCTGCCTGAGGACAGCATCTTTCTCACCACACTGATGTGCCCACCTGAGGACAGAATCTTCATTTTCTTGGCTGTCTCATCATTACAGTATACCTGAGTTCTGTCAAATGTGCGGACTTTGTCCCTTGTGTGTGATGAGATACCAAAGAATGGGAAGTTCGCAAGTCTAAACAGTTACTGAAGGCTCCACTGACCTGCACCGGGGAAGACTGGGGTAGCCTTGGACTTTTTATCTTGCAATGGGAAAGGTTGGACAAGCCTTGGCCTCCCTCTACCAAGGGTAGGGTTGTGGGGAGGTTAGGATAGTTTTGGCCCCTGTGACATACACAGGGGTCCCTAGGGGGTTGGAGCTACTGCTGGCCTTTCTATCTTATAGTAAGAGTTATTTGGGCTAACCTTGGCGTGTGGTAGAGAAACAGGGCTATCTTTGTCCAACATTCCCATTTACTCTGCCAGGTATAAGACAGGAGCAAAGGGGGGCCTTGTCCTTCCTATATCGAATGCTTTTAGAAAACACTGACAAGCAACCAAAAGTGCCTTTCTGGTTGTGAGGTGGAAAGTGTGGGGAGTCTGGGGTGCAGAGATGCATCCCTGGCCGAGTCTTGGGTGCAGAGATACATCCCTGGTCGAGTCTGGGGTGCAGAGCTATATCCCTGCACTGTCCTGGAGACTGAGTGACATACTGAGTTTATCAGGGTTTGACTTCAGATTTAGGTCAAGGCCATGAGTGGAGAAGGTCAAAGCTAGAGCCCCAGCTACATCCCAGCCTGGCCAGCAGTCACCAGGCCCATCTCCAAAGCTGAGGGCAATTTAGGACTCTTCCCTTAATGACCCGGAGAGGAGGCATGCTGGTCCTTGATAAAGACTTTAATATGCTTTGGGAAACCAGGGTCCCAGGTCTGTTCACTCAACTCCCTGGGCCCCAGCACTTCCAGTGGCTCTGGAATGTCCTGCCTGTTCCAATACCCTCCTGCAGGCCCACCTTGCCTGCTGGGCTCCCTACTAAGGCAGCAGGATTTTCTACACAATAGCCAGCATCCCCGAGGCGCCACAAAGGCAGTGTGTGTGTACAGAGAGAAAAATGACCATGTATTCTCAGGACGACAGTCCAAGCTCAGAAGCCAGATTGGCTTGTGAAGTTTCCTGGCTTCCCCCTAAGACTTTGAAAAGTAGCAACCAATATATAATCCCTCAGAACACAATTTCCCTGGCAACCAGAGCAAAGCTCGTCCCTCCTGTGGGGAAGTTAAAAATAACACACGCTCAGGCCACGGCTACTCACGTCTCCAATTACATCCTGCACTGTCCCCTGGCTTCAGAAGACACACAGTTCCCTTGCGTCCTATTCATCACCCAGACAGCCTGGTCAGGACTTGGGGTGCTCACCTGCATACCCTTCCAGAGACCACCTCACTGCCTACAGGAGAAAAGCTGAAGTCTAGTTGTTGATAGAGGGGCTGGTGTGTGTGTGCATGTGTGTGTGTGTGTGTGTGTGTGTGGTGTGCTTCCTGAATTCATAGATCATCCCAGCTTCAAATCTAGTATGTAGGAATTTTCCTTTCATACCAGAGCCACCCTTCCACGGTGAAAATGTCAGTTCTTCAGATAACACATTTCTGGGTTACTGGATCACACAAGTGTGAACCAAGACAGAACCCAGGGTCTCTCATGGGGACAAAGCATGTGCTCTGCTGGTCGGCTGCACTCAGATCCCTCAGCCCTTCCCTGTGCAACACCAATGTTTTAGTCAGTAGTAACCTTCAAAGCTCTCTGACAATACCTCCTTCCCCTTCTTTCCTCTGTCCCTCCCTCTGCCCTTCCCCTGTCTGTCCCTCTATCCTTCCCTCTGTGCAGTCCTCACCTCCGTTCTCCCTTCCAGTATGACTAACACAAACACAGAGGATTTTCAAGTTTTCTCAGTGAGCTAGGCCACTGTAGAATCAGGGCAGAATATTGAACATGCCCCATTTTCTCTAGAAAGTTCTCTCAAGGATTTTCCACCTCTTGTGGAAGAACATGGGGCAGATATGTTCAACATGGTGTACTCAAATGTAGCAGGAACAGCATGGTCACCTCTATGTAAACACGGGGGGGGGGTGCACAGCCACAAAAGCATCTCCTGCAGGAGGACCTGATTGAGGACCGCCTGAGAGACCAAGGATTGCCAGTGCAAATAATGCTACCAGATCAGGAACTGCTGTTTAAAAGAGATGCTTTCTTGGGACCAATGGGGGCACGGGTGGAAGGTATTAAAGGAGTTTGTAGCAGTGTTCAAAGAGCTTGCTACAGTGTTTCTAACCTGCACCTGGAGTTTGTGTTGTTGACTCTGTGCCAACTTGCCCTCAAGCCTCAAGGGCAGGTAGGGTGAGGTGGAGAGCTGTCCCGGGCACAGACAATACTCAAACATCAAAAAAGATCTCAAGCTTCTCGTGGGGGACATTGAGGAGTTAAAAAAACAAAACAAAACCGAGAGCTGGACATGCTGACATGTATCTATAATTCCCGCCTGGGAAATGGAGGCCAAGGATGGGGAGTTCCTGGCCAGCCTGGCAACAGTGTAAGACTTGTCTCAAGAAGCAAGACACCAAGGACAACAACATACACATTTATGGAACTAGAGAGATGACTCGGCTTGTTGACAGCTAATAGCACGTGTTGCTCATGCAGAGGACCTGGGTTCGATTCTCAGCACCCACATGATGGCTCACCACCACCCATAACTCCACTTTCAGGGATGTGAGAGCCTCATCCACTTCTTTGGACACCAGGAAGACGCCTGGCACACAGACATGTATTCAGACAAAACCCTCATAAACATAAAATAAATAAATCTTTTGTGAAAAGACCTTCCTGGATAAGCTTTATCTTTCAGTTATTGTGAACCACTTATCTAGGACATTATCCTCTGTTTTAATATTGTTAAAGATTGCTTTCTCCAATGACAATAGTACAGCTCTTACGCTAATAAAACACAAACACACACCAAAGGATTTATTTTGTATTCTCTTTAACTCGAGGAAACAATTACAGGTCACAACTCATTAGAAGGAAAGCTCCCAGGAGCGGACACATACAGAAGCAATCAGCGACGTCAGCGTGAATCGCTTAATAAATGAAAAACTGGCTCCTTTTGTGGTGGCAAAGGAAATCAATTATGCTTCCCTTGGGGAAAATTTCACTGTCATGGTTAAACCTGTGTGTTTTAGATACAATGAGGGAGAAGCCCAGCTCACTCCTGTGACCCCAGCACTGAGAGGCAGAGGCAGTTCCAGATCAGCCCTGGTACAGCATGAGACCCTGTACCCCCCTCCCCAGACAGCAGAAATAAGTTTGATCTAGTGGCAATAAACCAGGGAATTTAAGGAGGCCTGTGTAGATTTTTTCTGTACCTTTTGGGGTACAGAGGTGTCTCTTTAGGGTTAGGGTTAGGAGTCTCAGAGGACCCCACTTGATTAGTCTGGGTTCTCTAGAAGTACAGAACTGAGAAAACGAACCCGTATTACAGGGGGTTTATTAGATTGGCTTACACAGTACGAGCTGGGCAGTCCAGTGATAGCTGGTGCACACTAGAGATGAGAGAAAAAGCTTTGCTGCTCAGTCCAGTGCTAGACACTTTAGCAATTCCAATCTGTCTGTGGAGGCCTGGAGGAGAGATGGCAGGAGAGTCACTGTTGGGTAGTCCACATTGGAGGACCAAGACAGCTGTGTTCCGGTGTCAGGGAAGGAACGAGGCTGCAGTGGCCATCAACAGGGTTGACATATTCAGAATCAGCAAGCAAAGGTGGGTAAGCTTTTCTGGGACTTGAAGGGTCTTCCCCTATTGTTTAATCCTATCTAGAACCCCCACCCCCCGACCCCAGACCCACCCAGCATGCCTCTTGGTTTCTTCCAGAGACAATCAGCCTGATGGTGGGGATTACCCATCATGCCCTTCAAGGTCTCAATGCTCTGGTGTGGGGGCGTAAGGCAGGAAAGTGGCCATGACTTTCCTGCTTCTGCCTCCTCTCAGGTGCTACTGCACTATGGTTGGAAGTAATGTACTTTAAAATAAGCTTCTTTGTTACTAATATATTACATTAGGACAGTAATTTGCTACAACAGAACAACCAACACCAATATATTATTATGAGCTAAAGTCTATAATTTATCTGGATTTCCTCAGTGTCTCCCCAGTGTCCTTTAACTGTCCTGGGACCCTCCCCCAACCACTTCTGGTGTCCAGAACAAACTTCTGTCACCATGACGTTAATGGCCACATATTCCTACTGTCAAGCAATATTTCTTTGTATCGTGGTTAGTTTGATTTTATTTTGAGGTTTGTTTATTTTATGTATGTGGGTGTTTTGCCTACACGTATGTCTGTACACCATGTGTGTCCCTCGTGCCTAATTGAGGCCAGAAGAGGGCATCAATTTCCCAGAAACCGGGGTTACAGATTGCCGTGAGCCACCACGTGGGTGCTAGGAATTGAGTCCAGGTTCTCTGGAAGAACCGTCAGTGCTCACAAAGGCTGAGCCATCTCTCCAGCCCTTGCTAATAGTAACTTGACACAAATTAGAATCACCAGAATAGGGAGATCACTTGAAAAAGAGTCCAGATTGCTTGGGCCAAGTGGGAAGACCCACCTGAACGTGGGCAGTTCCTTCTGGTATCGGCACTCATGGAAAGGGCGTGGCAGAGGAAGATCACCTGACCTTTGTACTTAGAGTTAGTTCATTTGCCCCGTTGCTGCTGCGCCTGCTTGTTACTCCATTACCGACACCAGATCAAGCGTTTCCGAGCAGGCTAGGAACCAGAGGCTCTCCGGGGACCTTCTGAGCCTCCACACCACATTGGGACTACTGGACATCCAGTCTCAAGGACCATGTAACTAATGAAGTATCCGATTTTTTTAGCTGTGTTGAGGATCAATATGCAGCTGTCCGGATCAATCGTGCATTGTCCGTATCGAAAATCGGTGTGCTCAGTGATTGTTATCAGTAGGAGTTTTACCACTATGACTTGTTTATAGTGCTGGGGACTGAAGCCAGGACTGAGCAAGTTCCACGGAGCTGCACTGAGCCTCATTCCCAGCACCGCCTCCGATCGTTACTACAAGAAAGAAGTCTGCCGTCTTCTACACAGGCAATCGGGTGACTTCTCAGCTTGAACCTGAGGCAAATCTTCCTGAAGATGCCAGGTTCAGTGTCTTTCTAGATTCATGGCCTCTCTAAAATAATTAATAATAATAATTCTACCTAAACCAACAGTGGAACAGAGCTCATGTGACCCTCACAAGAATGATCTGGGGCTCTGTTTTGGTAATTATTTAAAACTGGCCTCTAGCTCAAGCCGACTAAGCTGCAGCGGCTCTGCCTAGCCCAGCCGCCATGTTTCTCGGCCTGAGGCCACTTGTGCGCTGCAGCTGGAACCAGCCCGCCAGAAACACCAGCCCTGCCACCCACTAGATGCCAGCATGAGAGATGGCTCTGCCAATCTTCCACGCTGTCTCCGCAAGGCAGGGCATTGCCCAGACCATTCCACCATCCATGCGGGCCCAGTAAGAAAATGAGACTCTAATTCTTATAGATTAATCAAAGGCTTTATATGTTTGATAATGATTAATAATAAGATGCCCATACAAAGAGAGTTGTATCTCAATTAGCTAACCTAATTATAAGTTTATAAGTTGTTCCCAATGAGTGCTCTCCATACCTGAGTGGCTCTCCATCCTCCTACATCTCTGCCCTCTCTAGCTCCTCCTCTTCCTTTTTTCTCTTCCTCCTTACTCCTCCTCTTCATCTCCTAACTCCTCCCACCTTAGCTTCTCCTACATGGCTCTGTTCTGCAATGGCCTCCATTGCTCACCAGCAGGGATAGGGAGGCTGCAGACTTCCAGTTCCCTCTCGAGCACTCCCTGTTGCTCTTATTCCGTGACTCCTGCTGCTGCCCATCACTGAGCTTTTCTCATATCTCTCTTGTGTCCCTGAAAATAGATGCGATGGCTCCGATGGTCACCATCAGCCAAGCTAGACTGAGGTGCTAGAGACCCCTGAATTCACAGGGCAGAGGCAGCCTATAACATAACCGGCTTTGGGAAAGGCCGGTGGTCCAGTGTTTCTACATGCTGGCCGTGGAGACAATAGGTGCATGCGCTTTGTCTAAAGGTGGGCGTGGCACACATAGACCAGGTTAGGTTTCTCCGTGGCAAAGTGATCCGAGCCGTCTCCCTCCACACTCACCCTGCTAATAAATATCCCACAACAGCTCACTAATGATCGACTGAGCGTAGAGGACTGTACGTAAGTGCCGGCTCAGAGATTGTTCCTGCTTTAAAGGCTGCCATCCATTCCCGGACTCATAACTCCAACAACGGAGCAGATATTCCATGCCAGTCTCCCTCTCTTCGCCATGGATGAGCACGGATATAATTCACAGGAACTTCCCAGGAGGGTCAAGAGCGAAAGGGGAAGACAGGGAGAAGGGACAGAAAGGGACTGTCCTCGGGGTCTTTCTGGGCGTGGGATTTCCGTGACCCTACTGTTCATTTATAAAAGTCACTTAATCATGATGGTGACTGACGGAGAGATGGAAGGACAGACTATGACATACGATAGAATGTGACAGTATACGAGAGATGATAAGTGGATAGGTATGATATATAGGTATTAGGTTGATAGACATAGATGATTAATTACATAGATAGAAGGTAAATATAAAGAGAAAATAGCATGTAATATACAGATGGTATATAGAGAGATTATATACAGATGATAGCTAAATTGATAAAGACAGATGATTGATTATAGAAATATCTCATAGACGATAGATAAATATAGACAAACAATAGCTGATAGTTAAATGACAGCTATATAGATATGTAATGGCGATAGATATAGATAAATGACAGGTAGTTGATCAATACTGATAGGTTACAGATAGATAGATGGGTGATAGATGGCCATCAAAGCCTTATGCCTCATGATCGAACAGCGTTCACCCGGGGTCATATTCACCACATCTATTGCAAGAGCAGACTAACAAAGAAATAACTGATTTCCAAAGTGTAAACCTGACCATTTGGACTGAGCCTTTCTACCGTGCTGTGAGAGGATCAGGTGACCCAGACTGTCATGTCCTCTTTCCACATCACCAACAGCTGTTTGGGGAATGAGAGAAAACAGCCTCAGACGAGCATGTAGTATGGCTGGTCATGTTTGTGGGTATACAATGGGGTAAGTGGCACCACGTCATACCCTGGTTTCCCCTACATCACATCTTGGGTAGCCCCCCCATCACACCCTGGACACCCCTCATCTCACATCCTGAATAATCCCTTTAAGTAAATGAGGAGCTGTTGCTGTGTCCCTGGGTAAATGCCGTTTCCTTGAGCAGAGCTATTCCTAAGAGCAGAGCTACTTCAGGGACACTCAGCAGTCTCCTTTAGTCTTTTGAGATGCTCTGTCCAAATGGCTTTCACCTCCTGTCACCCCTCTACCAGCAGGATGATGGATGGACCCTGGCATATCTCAAAGGGGAGAAAGCAAAGGTGGCGCCCAGCAAGTTGACCAGGATATCTCTGTCTCTCTGTCTCTCACTGTCTCTGTCTCTCTCTCAGATGTGTGGGTGTCAAAATTCACCTCCCTGGACTATTTCACTGCTGTTGGGACCAGGTGTTCCTGGGCTCCTTTTGACGTTGGGGCCTCTCACATGTATGCTGAGTGTGACTTAGTGCAGCCATACCCACTTCCTAGGAGCATGGCCTGAGTGTTCTCAGTCTAAAGGGTGCTCTGTGAAGCAAGAATAGCTACTACAAGGAGTCTCAGGAGGCAGGGTGATATTGCCTTCAGAAGCCTGGAGCTGTTCTTGGCAGTCTCTGTGTTGCAGAGGGCACATTATAACCCTGAATACTACTCTCTCTGGGACATTTTGAAAATAGCCCTGCAAAGCTCCTCTGGCAGCTGTAGGAGTTCCATCCAGCTATCCTACCTCCACCTGAGAGCCATCCAATCTGACCTTAAGAGAATCACTTAGAAAAATTCTTCCTCTGGGATGCCTAGGGGCTGCCTGGCCAGCCAGTTTAGCCTAATGGGCAAGCTCCAGACTCCAGATCCTGTCTCAAAAAGTAAAGCAGAGAATTGATGTCAATGTCATTTTCCACCCTACACACACACACACACACACACACAAATACACACACATTCATACACACATGCATGCACACGCATGCACACACACATACACATGCATGCACTCACACATAAACACACATGGATGCATACACATGCACACACATACACACACAAACACATACATATACACACACATGCACACACATGCATGCACAGACGTGCACACACATATACATACAAACATACACACATGCATATACACATGTACACACACATACACACATGTACACACATGCATGCACACATGTGCACACACATACACACACATATATACATACACATTCACACACACATATGCACACACACATGCATGCACACATGTGCACACACATACACACATATACACATGAATGCACACATATGCATGCACGCACACATGCACACACACATACACTAAGAGAAAAGTAAGGGAGGGAGGGAAGGAAGGAAGGAAAGAAAGAAGGAAGAAAGAGATAGTTATAGAGACTAAAATGACAGTGTAAGCATTTGTCTTAAGTGTCAGCACTAGAGTGGAAGATTAGGCCATAGTTTAAAAGATTAGAGGAACTGGGGATATAGCTCACTCAGTAGAGTGCTTGCCTAGCATGCATGAGGGCCTGGGTTCAATCCTCTAGCACTGCATAACTGGGTGAGATGGTGAGCATCTGAAATTCCAGTACCTGGAGGCTGGAGGCAAGATGATCAGGGGTTCAAGGGCAACCCCCGTCACACAGTGTGTTTGAGGTCAGCCTGGTTATAAGAGACCCATTCTCCCAAAACTGAATCATTAGGAAAAAAAATTTCATAGAATTGTGAAGGACACCAAATTTTGATCCAAGGAACCCAGTGCATTCCAGGTGATAAGCAGATACAGGCCCTTATGAAAAGGAGGGCAGAACCGTTTCCTGAGGTCTTAGTGCTGTGCGGGAGGCTGCTGAGCTTTGGTCTTCTGCGGCTGAGTTGGGTCTTGGAAGAGCTAGGATGAGTCATGAGCCTGAAAACGGGGCTGATAGGATGGAAACAGCAAAACCCTTTCAGCACGAGTGTATGCATCAGCAAATGTGGAAAACAAGCTCCGTGTTCATCTGGAGGCAGGAAGCCGTCCAAACAAACCCAGCAAGTCCACACAATGGAGGTCTTTAAAAAGAATGGACATGTGATTTCCCAACAAAGAAGAGAGAAAGAATCATGGTGGAAGCCGGGATATTTAATCAGCCCAAGGAAGGAGGGGAAAAGCCAGGAGAAGACACAAGACACAAAAAGTTAAAAATGAGGGCAGGATGTACTTAAAGTGTAGTGATCCAAGAAAATTGACTATCAGGCAAACATTAACCCCCAAAAGATGACAAACAGACTTTAAAGAAAGTAGGACTTGCTAGAAAGTTTAAAAAAAAAAAAGGCTCAGCTTATGAGAATGAACTGGTAGAAACACGATATTTAACTTTAAAACACATACAGCAAAACTTGACAGGTCTAAAAGGAGAGGTATAAAATTTGCCTTAAGACAGAGAATCTAAAAGTCTCTCTCTGTGGTTGACTGCAGTTGCGACACAGTGAGGAAGCCTTGGTGCAGACCGAAGGACAGTAGGCTTGTATGTGTGAATAAAATCTTGACAGCCCTGGAGAGTCAGAGAGAAAGGAGAAGAAGGAGGGAGAACACACACTCTCCAACCCAGAGAAAGGACAAACATGCAGTGCCCGTAGAGATGAGCCCCCTTCTAGATTATAGCGCTCTCTCCCCAACCTGTAGGGAACAGGGTGCTCCGACCAGGAGAGAAGTCAGTTACAACAATGGCATGAACCTGGAGGTGATTACACACCTAGAGTTAAAAATAGACTCCTTGGGTTGATGAGATGGCTCATGGGTAAAGGTCCTTGTTGCCAACTGAGCATTCGGTTTTTTGAGACAGGATCTCACGATGTAACCCTGGCTGGCCTGGGATTGACTGTGTAGGCCAAGCTGGCCTCCTACTCATTAAGATTCTCCTGCCTCTGCCTCCTTGCCCATAGACTCTTGGGGTGCAGCCTTTTACCAGAGTATAGCTGATCTATTATAGTTTATGCTCTTAGAGAAATCTGGCCCCTTTCTTCCCGGCTGCTGAGATCTGGTCTTGCTGGGGTTCCCACAGGTGTTGTTCTGCATGTTGTCATGATCACTGTAAGCTCATATGTGCAGCTGCTCTGGTGTGTCTGGAAGGTGCTGTTGGCACCACTTCTAGCTCCTAACCTCTTTCTGCTGCAACGATCCCCAAGCCTGTAGGGGAAGGGTGCAGCACGATGTTTGGACATAAAAAAAACAAAAAACCCTCCAGAGCTATACTCATTGTTCCGTTACAAGATGACAGTGGAAATGGGGAAATATTTAGACATATAAAATGGTTAAAATAACGTACACAGGACTGGTGGGGGTGTCAAAGCAGATGTCTATTCATTTAAATCTTACCATTGGGAAGACAACGTCTCTAAAGAAATGAGCCAAGTATCCAAGTTAGCTTGACTAATAATGTCTGTTATAGGGGGACATGGTGGTGCACGACTTTAATCCCAGCACTCAGCAGGCGGGTGTCTGTGAGTTCAAGGCCAGCCTGGACTATGGTGAGTTCCAGGCAGTCAGCACTATCTATATAGGGAGCCCTCTTTTCAAACAACAACAACAACAACAACAACAACAATAACACAATGTCTTTTGCAGAGCAAGAGTTTTTAACTCTTAGTTTATTGATATGGGTATCTCGTATGGCCCAGATGATGTGGGAAAGATGGTGGGGAGGGTATCTTTGAGTTTAATGGAGGTCTCTGGTAGGCTTTTTTCTTTTTTTCCATTGATGTTTTCATTTTTATTTTTTTTAAGATTCATTTATTTTGTATATGTGAGTACACTGTCGCTGCCTTCAGACACATCAGAAGAGGGCATTGGATCCCATTATAGATGATTGTGAGTCACCATGGGGTTGCTGGGAATTGAACTCAGGACCTCTGGAAGAGCAGTCAGTGCTCTTAAGTGCTAAGCCGTCTCTCCAGGCCCTCTAGTAAGCTTTAACTCAGGAGTTAGGATGCCAAATGTTACACAAAACTTCTACTGAGCCAGTGACCTCTGAGTTCTTGTCTTAGGAATTAAAAGACTAAAATTCACGGACCATAGAGTGTGGTGAGCATTAGGGAGAAGTTTAGTGTAGATTCATGGGTGGGGTGAGGCGGGTGGAGGGGTAGAGCCATTGAACTAAGGAAGAACCACCGGGAATAATATATCATTGACGTACCAGGCTTAGGACCTTTTCTATAGCTTATAGAAGAAAATGAGGGTGGGGAACAGGGTGGGGCATGAACTGCTCAGACCATTTGACCCAACTGTGGGGTATCCAGGTGCCTCCCCTCAGTTTCTGCCTCATCTTCATGTATAGCTTCCAGGCAAGGGTAAGTAAGAGGCAAGGAGCCGGTAACCAGAACTCGTGCAGGCTGCCAACAAGGACCATTACTTTGGGGTCCCTGCCCTGCCTGACCTGTTGCTCTCTCTTGTTTTTAGCATGGGTTCCCCTCAGCCTAGCATGACCTACTACTTCTCATCTAAGGGAGTTTGTGGGGTGTGAGGAGGTCTGCCGGTTTGGGTTTGCCTGTGGATATCCAGTTATTCCAGAACCCTTCGTTGAAGTCATCCTCCTTTTTGAAGTTCACTGCTTTGCTCCTTTGCCAAACAGCAGTTGGTGGTATTAGGGAAGGTCTGTTTCTGGGTCCTCTAGTCTGTCCCCTGAAAGCTGTTCCTGTCATCTGCGTATCTTTTCTCTTGCTAACTCCACCCTGTCTCTCCGTTACCAAACTCACACTGGGGAGTTGTCTTCTCATTCGGCATTCACTTTCTCTCCCTTTCGCCTTTCCGAATGAACATTGGGATCAGTTAGTCAGTCTACCATCATTTCTGAGGTTTTGATGGAGGCCACGCTAAAGCTACAGATCGGTGGGCAGCTCTCCCCTTCCATGAACACGGAATGTTGGTCACTTACTTAGTAATGTGTGTTTGTTTGCTCGTCAGATCTTTGTGTTTTTTTCGACATAGTGTTTGTATTCGTGACTTTCCTCATTGCTCTAACTAAATAGCTAACACAACTTAGGGGAAGAAGCATTTAGTTGCACTTGCAGTTTGAGGGCGTAATCCATCATGGCAAGCAAGGTGCGTGAGGCAGCTGGTGGCGTCACATCTGTAGCCAGGAAGCAGAGAGAGATGAATTCTAGTGTTCAGCTCATCCTCTCCTCTCCCACAACTCAGTCTGGGGCCACAGCCCATGGGATGGCACTGTCTGTGTCTTAGGGTGGGTCTTCTCACTTCAGTCACCTCAATACAGATACTCCCCTCACACAGTTACTCAGAGGCTGGTCTCCTAGGCAATTCTAGACCCTGTCAAGTTGGCAATCAACATTAACCATCGCAGTCTTGTGCATACTTCATTAGATTTTTCTTTCGTTTTCTTTCTTTTTTTTTGTGCTAAAAGAATTTTTAGAAGAAAATGAAATTAGAAAGCTTAGCAATTACAAAGAAGCAAAGTAAAAGGGGACCGTTAAGCCGCATAATTGAAGGCATAATTACCAGACAGAATGGCGCAGAGACAGAACATAGTTCGTTAAGAAGGCATAAAGAAAACCCAGAGGTTTCTTTAGTGGAGCAAACACGTGGGAGTGATGTGAGCCTCCCAGGAAGAGCCTGCCGGCACAGCTCAGAGGCAAAGTTGACTTCACAGAGCCAGCTTCACCAGGCTGCCTCAGCCCTGGCCACAGCACTGTGCCATATGCCAGGGAGGGCCCAGGAAGCAAGAAGAGAAGACAAGGGGGGAGCCCAGAGAGCAAGAAGAGAACACAAGGGGGGCCCAAGGAGCATGAAGAGGAGACAAGGGAAGAGAAGACAAGAGGGTCCAGAAAGCAAGAAGAAGAGAAAAGGGGGCCCAGGAAGCAAGAAGAGGAGACAGAAAAAGCAGAGCTCAGAAAATCTCATGTCTTCTTTGTTGGTCCCAAAGTCACAATGAGGAGCTGAGATGCCACCTGTTCTGACAAGCCACAGGCTGTCAGACAGACCCTGGGGAGGCACCAAACAGAGAAATCGGCTTGGCTAATAAGCTGTTTATTGGTCAAGATTGAACTCTGAGGTTTTAGAGACCACAAAAACAAACAGAGCTAAACTGCAGTTTGGTAAAAAAAAAAAAAAAAAAAAGAACCAAAATCCCAGGTGGAAAGTGCTGAGAACGGTCAGGGGGAAACCCAGAGGAGGGTTGTCAGTGTGGGGTGGCTCAGATGGGGCAGACTCCAGCACTGGTATCCCACGTCACGGTGTTGAGGGCTGGTGCAAGCCAGTGAGGCTGTCTTACTCAAGCTGTGTCCGTAAAGTTTACCCAACTGCTTCATGAGAAACCAAAACTTGGGGCAGAAATCAAGAAAAGGGAGCTGCATCCCATACCCAATGCCAGCCCAAAGAAAAGAGGAAGAAGTCACAGGAATGACAGGATTAGTGTCATCCAGTCCCCTGCAAACGTGATGGCTCAAACAGGCCTAACCAGGAGGTTATAAGTCTCAGAGAATACATGAACTCTGTGCTGGCCAGCTTGGAGGATCAAGTACTCAGATGGGTCACATAAAAAACAAAACCCAAGTCTCGTTTTTGTCCGTGTGTGTGTATGTGTGTGTGTATGATGTATGTGTTAATCTATGCATATTTGGTCTATGCAATTACGTGTGTAGTTGTAGGTGTGTGTGTGTGTGTGTGTGTGTGTGTGTGATGTATGTGTTGGTCTATGCAGATTTGATCTATACAACTGTGTGTGTAGGTGTGTGTGTGAGTGTGTGTGTGTGAGAGAGATATGTGTTGGTCTATGCATATTTGGTCTATGCAATTACACGTGTAGTTGTAGGTGTGTGTGTGTGTGTGTGTGTGTGTATGGAGGCCCAAAGTTTACATCAGAATCTTTCTCCATCACTTCCTATCTTATTTATTGAGATACAGTTTTTCAGTAGAACTGGAAATCGCCAGTTTGGGAGTTTGGCTATGCAGCTGTCCCTGCCTTCCAAATGCTGGCATCGGAGGTGGGCCAGCATACCTGCCTGGCCTCTGTACACACTGCACTCGTGAAGGCAACACACTCGCTTGGCATTTGTGTGAGTTCTGGGAAAATGAACTCTGATCTTCATGGTTGAGCCATTTCCCCAGTCCAAATCTTCAATAATAATAATAATAATAATAATAATAATAAATAATAAAATAAGGCTTGAGTGCCTGTTATTTTTCAGGCCTTGTACTGAGCGATTTATAGGCACAATACCCTTTGACCTTACAACCAATGAAGTTAGGGCTATATATAGGTCTGTGTGCTTGTGCAAATACAAATACATATGTAGGTGTGTACGCACATGTGTGCATATGGAGGTCAGAGGTTAACCTCACTTGTCACTCATCAGAACTGTCCACCTCTGTTCATGACACAAGGTTTTTCACTGGCCTGGGAGTCACCAACTAGGATAGCCATCGAGCAAGCCCTCGTATCCTGTTTCCACGTCCCCGGTGCTGGGATTACAAACTTGTGTCGTTGGGACTAGCTGTGTGTGTAGGTACCGAGGGTAACACACAGGTCTTTATGCTTGTGTGGCAATCCTTGCTGACTGAACCACACTCCAGAGCGAGGTTACCATGCTGACCCCCATTTTTACTCAAAATAGGAAAATTGAGTCTTAGAGCACGTAATGACTTGCCAAAGGCTCAGGGGAATGGTGACAACAGGATACAGCACCTACTACTGAGGGGAGAGCCCGAAGAAGCCTGTGCTAGCCCATGGGCAGAAGCCTGAGCTAGCCCACAGTCCCTTTGAGTGCCCACTGGTCAGAGCTTCTCACAGCCAGCTAGGGGGTCCGGATTGCCATTTCCCCCACCATGAAGTCTGTGAGCTGGCTTCTGAGTGTGAATCCGCAAAGCCCCTTGTCTTTTGAAGATAAGGTTAGGCAGGACACAGACAGGACACTGGCGATGCCTTCCATGCTCTCCCCACCTCGGAACCTTGCTCTTCTCTGAGGCCCTCACCACACTTCACTTCCTGGATTTAGGCGGTTCTTTTGTCTATGTTGTCTTCCCAGCCAGCTGTGTCCAACAGCAGAAGTTTTGTTCTTTCTTTCTGAAAAGCTTCTTGTTTAATGTCTGTCAGATGAGCCCCAGTACTTAATCTAAAGGGGCAGGACCTTGGAGATGTTCTTAGTGATTCCTTTAGAAGTTTAAGTATCGGGCTGGGGAGATGCAGTAGTTCACCTGGTAAAGAGGACCAGTGCTGATTTCCAGAACAGATAAACAGATAAAGCCAAGCTTTGTGGCAGGTGTTTGTGATCCCAGGACCGAGAAGATGGAGACAGGAAGATCCTGGGGCTTATTGACCGCTTGTCTCTCCTACTTGGTGAGCTCCAGGCTAGTGAGAGAACTTGTCTCAAAAGAAAAAAAGAAAAGAAAGAAAGAAAGAAAGAAAGAGAGAGAGAGAGAAAGAAAGAAAGAAAGGGAAAGGAAGAAAATATGGAGCTGGAGAGATGGTTTAGTGGTTCAAAGAGCCTGCTTGGAGAAGACTGAAATTTGGTTCCCAGCACCCTCATGGGGTGGCTCACAACTGCCTGAAACTACAACTCAGGGGATCTGAATCCACCTCTGGCCTCTGTGGGCAGTAGTGTGCAGGCACGCGCGCGTGTACACACACACACACACACACACACACACACAGAGAGAGAGAGAGAGAGAGAGAGAGAGAGAGAGAGAGAGAGAGA
>NW_021604626.1:4422957-4435543 GCF_004785775.1 Grammomys surdaster
AGAGAGAGAGAGAGAGAGAGAGAGAGAGAAAGAGAGAGAGAGAGAAAGAGAGAGAGGTATCTATCTATGACCTATGTTCTGTATCTATGTCTGTGCCATTTACAACAGAAAAAAGCCCTGTATGAGGGTGTCGAGGGTATCATAACAACCTTGTTCCTGATAATACAAATGCTTATTAATAGAAAAATGAGAAAACTGTCCCTTAAGCGACCATGAAAAAGAACAACCAACCATATAAAAAGCAGTGTGTGCACATGCGTCCGCACGCGCGTGTCTCAGAAGCTTGTTAAATGTGGTTGGATGTGGAAATTAAAAGATGGCACCATTCCATTCAGATGAGCTCACAGAACCAGGGGGCCAACCCACAGCGACATAAGCAGGAAAGCTGTCCTGGGCGGGCAGCATTCACAGGGCCGTGGGGCTTCCTGAGTATGAGAGTCTTTATCTAGCTTTGTTCAGCCTAGAAATGTGACTAATATTTAAACTTACCAAACAGGTCTTTTGAGATTTGAACATCTTATGGCACCAAGACAATAATTGCTCAATAAAAAATAAAAAATAAAAAATAAAAAACCTGCTAACCAAAGGCTAGTGAAATGGCTCTTTCTACTCTTCCAGAGGACCTGATTCGGTTCCCAGCACCCACAATGGATGCTCACAAACTGCCTGCAACTACAGCTCCAGAGGATCCTGCGCCCTCTTCTGGCCTCTGCGGGTATTACACCCACATATTCATATACATACAGACAAGCAAACATATATACGGGATTTAAAATAAGAATAATTATCTTTTAAACGTAAAATATTAGCCAACATGAGGCAAAGAATTCTTTCTTTTCTCTTGGGAAGCTGTGCTATCTAACCCACCGGATCCATTTTCTAATTGGGAGATCTTGGCATTTCCATTTCCTTGTGTATAAATATGAGAAATAGACTTTCTCTCCGATGGGATTTTTGTCAGGATGAAGTTAGGCGAGGTAGGAGATGCAGTCAGCCTCCTACTGTCTAGCACAAAACAAGTGTTCCCTGAGGTCGCCATCTTGTCTTGCAATTAAAAATAAAAGACAGTTCTCCAGGTTCTCTTTGCTCCTAACTCAAGCTGAGGCTCTCTGAGCAAATGTCTGATCTGTAGGTGTGGAGAATGTCACTCCAGGAGACTGCAGTGCCTCTGACCTTGAAGCAAAGCAAAACTGGGTCAAACCGAATCAATTTCGATAATGGCAAAGTTAACCTGTCAGTTCTGAGGCCTGCTCCCTGAACCTCAGAACTGTCTTTTCTTTCATCGGGGAGGGTGGAGGGGGCGTGGTGTGGGGGGCTTACGAGAGCCACTCGTTGACAAAACCCTTTAAAACCATCGTTTTGATTCTCAAAGTAAATGTCTGGTAAAGGTTACGGATATGGTTGGTGCTGTCATTTTATTATCTCAGACAATGAAAGTCATTATTTCTTGATTTTGCATTATTGACCCGGATAATGATTTCTGTCACTTGGGGCAGCTGGGCTTGCTCCGGGGAGCCTGCGATTGCTGACTGCATGCTGTGTCTCTCTTCATTCATCCCTCCCAGGACACTGTGACACAGAAAGGTTAGGATGTCAGAGTTGGCTCAGGCTGTGAGAACAACAGTCTATCTCCTATGGAATCACAGCAGCTGAGGCAGGGCTCCGGGAGGTTCTGGCTCGATCTCAGAGTTATAAGCCCCCACACCTGAGAACCCAAGACATAGGCGGTGAGGTACGGGGACCTGGCATAAATCAGAATTGTCACTGGCTGCCCTGTGGTGTGCTGAGCCCTGGCTGTGGAAGGCAGGTGGTAAAAGAGACAGACACAGCTCCATCTTTAAACTCTGAGCCTGTCTGCTGCTCAGCTCTGGAGTCCCCATTTGCTGGCACCAGCTCAGGGGTTCTGGCCAAAGACTCTTTGGAGGGTGAATGTTCTTGTGAGTTACCATGTAGTCGTGACCACATCTCAGTCCACGGCGGACGGGGTGCACAAAATCATCCTGTGCGGTGATAATAAAGCTGAAAAAAATATTCAAATGACTAGCAATCCTGTAGGGAGGACATTACAGACAGCACTCTGGTTCCCTGGTATCAGCAAACCTACCTTGGTGCTCCATCCAGAACACATAGGATAAAACATAACTGCTATACTTTGAATGTAACGTGTCCCCTGTATGGGGGAGATTGGTAAACCTTTAGAACGTGGAGTCTCACTAGAGGAAGTGGGTCACTGTGGGTGGACCCTGAAATTTGGTTGCTAGGTCCAACTTCCTCCCAGATGTCTGTTTTTCTACTGGGGATGTAACATGATCAGCTGGTCTCATGTTCCTGGCACCATTCCTTATACTATACTAGACCATATCGCCCAAAATGTGAGCCAAAATACACCTGCCCTCCTTTAAGCTTCCTGTTATCAGCTGTTTGGTCACAGCAATGAGAAAATTGGTTAATTTGCCAGTATCTGTTGTGGGTGTGTGTTTTCCTCCCGTCGTTATTCGAGGGTGCATTCTTACTGATAAAATGGAAGTTCAGGAGAACAAGTAGAGGTAGACCAGGTTGATTTTGTTCACTGTCTCCATGGTTTTGTTCATAGTGGAGTACCTCAGATTTTGGTGAACAGAAAGGGGAGGAGTTAGGACAGGACGCAGACCCCAAAGTCACAACCCTGGAACCTACTTCTTCCAGCCAGGCCTCAGCTTCCACAGTTCCACCGCCTCCCATCCATCTATTCAGAATTCAAACCTGTCAGTGGGTTAATCCTTCTGTGAAGGCAGAGCCCTCATGATGTAATCACTTCCTAACCCTGGAGCTGGATTTCATGATGCAGGGACATCCCAGATTTAGTTTATACCCAGCCTTGGCACACAGCATCTCGAAGTCCCTTAACCAAGAGTGACCTTGACCTCCTGGTCCTTCTGCCCCCAGCTCCCCAGTGCTGGGATCACAGGCATGCACTATTATTCCTGTGTTATGTGGTGCTGGGGAATAGAAGAACCTAGGGCCCTGAGTACTCATGCTGAACACCCCACCCACTGAGCCACGCCCCAGCCAACCTTGACTCTTGATCGTATGCTTTTCTCTTGTGTGTCATTTAAGCTGACACTGTTTTCAAACATGTGGGGTTGGGGTCTTTCATCAGTTGTACTATACAGACACTGTGTAGCTAAGTGAGCAGTTGGCTTCATCTTCTTGGCTTATGGATCACAAAGTGAATGAAATTCTCACAGTACACTTCTCAGGGTGGTCCCTGTGTGTCCTGACATTAAATGATGTCGTTATGGCTACTCTTGCTAACTACAGACAGTGTCTTCTGACACTGTTCCTGTGTGCCAATGAGGCCATAGGAAAAACACTACCCATGGGCTAAGCTAGAGGTTCCCAGGCTGAGGACATGAGGAAGTACCACCACCTGAACGATGATGGCAAAAGTTATGCTGACCCAAAGGCAGGGCTAAAGTTATGGGTGTCCCTTCTCTCCTGGGAAAATCCCCATCGGAGCTGATGGGTCAGACACAGGCTCATCTGAATTCTTAGACAATCACAGGACTGATTCTTCCACATGCTACTAGACGCTAGATTACTGTTTCTCAGTAATAGTAGTGACCAAGGTCCAATCAGTCTGCAGCGTTTGAGAATGAAGTCACTGAACATGAAGCATTTTATGGAGCATTTGCATTTTAATGACAGCAACTATAAACACACTGTCCTGTTGCTTGGAGTCACTGACTGCAAAGGAATCATACATGTCAACATTGACATGGTGGTTTTATTATTTCCTGCCCCAAACATCCTGACTTCCAGTGCTGTTATGGGCCGTAAGCTTTTAAATTGCATTTTAACTCTGAGAAGCTACGTTGGCAAGGTTAAATACACCCCTGTGAGGTAGACAAATGGCTTCTGAAAGCCATTATCACAGGTGTCCTGACGTGTACTTGCAGACCATACATGTCAACAAGGCTCCACTCCCAGCCTGGCTGACCCATCCATGTCATCCAGGTTCCACTCCTAGCCTGAATGCCTTGTAAATCTGTGTGCTCAGTAATCCTCAAACATATGGCATGTAGATCCTTGCAGGCAGGCCATGTGCTCAGTGTCATGCTGTGAGAAGCCTGTCTTTGAAATACCATACCTCTGTAATATTTTTAAGTTAATTGTTGGATGTGAGAATGATGACTCATGCTTGTAGTCCCAGCCCTGGTGAGACAGAAGGAGGAGGCTCTGCACAAGTTTGAGATCAGCCTGGGCTACATGCACAGACCCTGTGTGTTAGTTATTATGTTTCCAGTTGCTATGACCAAATGCTAGACAAAAAGTAACTTAAGGAAGGATTTGTTTTGGCTCCTGGTTTGAAGAGGTACTGTCCATGGGGGGGGGGAGTAGGGGGAGGGAAGGCACAACAACAGGAGCGGTGGGACAGCTGGTCACATTGTATCCAGTCGGAGAGACATGAAGACCAGTGTTCAGTTTACTCCCCCATTGTATCCAGTCGGAGAGAGATGAAGACCAGTGTTCAGTTTACTCCCGGACCCCAGCTGATGGGACGCTGCTGACAACATTCACAGTGCGTCTTCCTATCTCAGACAAACCTCTCTGAAAACACACACACTCAGACACATGCAGAGGTGTGTTTCCATGGTGATTCTAAACCAGTGCAGTCAACAGTGAAGATTAACCATCACAACAAATTACTTTTAGATCACAGTTGGGTTGATCATGGAATTTGGGGATTTGGGGCTTCCTGAGTTTTCATGACTTCTTTGGGCGTGACCATGACCAGAAGCAACTTGGGGATAAAAGGGTTAATTTCCTCTTACACATTATTATAATCTGTTATCCAGGGAAGCCAAGGCAGGAACTTGGAGGTAGAAACTGAAACAGAGATCATGGAGAAATGCTACTTACTGGCTCACAGTCAGCTACTTTTTTTACATAACCTAGGCCCACATGCCTAAGGATGGTGCCGTAGGCCAAGGCCTCCTATATCAACTAACAATCAGCGGAATACTACAGGGACATGGCCACAAACCATCTGGTCAAAGGGATTCCTCAGTTGAGGTTGCTTTTTTCTAGATGACACTGTGTTATGTCATTATGTCAGGTGGACAAGGACGGACCAGCTCACCATGTCTCCTGTATTTCCTACTTTGGCACCAAGGTAAAGACTTCAGCGTGCTCACGTGCTCAGCGTCAACAGCGAGTGCACTAGAAACATTGTCTCTTCATTTGGATCCTCTGATACTTTCTTTTCTTTTTTTTTTTTTTGGTTTTCCGAGACAGGGTTTCTCTGTGTAGCCCTGGCTGTCCTGGAACTCACTCTGTAGACCAGGCTGGCCTTGAACTCAGAAATCCACCTCTCTCTGCCTCCCAAGTGCTGGGGTTAAAGGCATGCGCCACCGCCACCCAGCCCTCTGATACTTTCAAGAACATTATGGACATTCAGTCTCTAATGCTTCCCTGATGACATTAATTTTAGTTAACACATCATATAAAATCAGCTGAACAGCTAAGCTGAAAAGTGGGTTCTTAAAAGAAAGTATATGTTGGTGGAACTCTAGAATCATAAACAAAAACAATCTGGGCTGGGCTTGGAGAGATGGCTCAGCAGTTAAGAGTGTGTACCACTCTTGCAGAAAACCCAGGTTTGGTTCTAGGCACCTACATTGTCGGCTCTTTGTGGCAGGTCCAGGCGAGAAGAGAGAGGTCCTGGTCCAGCCAGGTTTGTCTCTGGGGTTGAGCGGGGATGGTGAGTGTTGTTGGCCCAAAGAAACACACCTGGCCGGGAGTCTTGTTGAAGCAGGAACTCAACTTTAATGTAACAACCTCTTGCTTATATAAACTTGGAGCATAGGGAGGAGGGGTTTCGGAGGGGTAAGATGATGTGGGGGTGGGGAAGGGTGACAAAGGGTATTTTACAATAAAGCTCAGTAATTTGGGAGGAGGGAAGAAAGGAAGGAGAAGGAAGAGGAGGAGCTAGGAGAGGAACCAGGGAGGAGGAGAAGATGGCTGAGGACATGCGGGTGTCTCTAGAAGTCTAAGGTAGTTATAATATCTAGGTTAGGTATTGGATAACAACACTAATTGTGTGGGCTTCTTGTTAATTGTTGAGCATTTCCAAATGTATAAAGCCTTTGGATAATAATTAGGCTTTAGAGTCTCATTTCTACCAGGAAGTGCGTGAATGGTGGGATGGTCTGGGCTCAGCCAAGCTTTGTGGAGACAGTGTGGCAGATTGGCAGAGCCAACCACCACGCTAGCATCTCGTGGGTGCCAATGCCGGTGCTTCTGGCCTGTATGAGCCACGGTCTGAGCCAAACAGCGGTGGGAGCACGCCTTGTCTAGTCGGGAATATGGTGGCAGCTTAAAAACAAGCCAGATCAGTTGCTGTAGTCTTAAATATTAACCTCAACAGTCCATACACATAAAATAACATAAAAATAAAAACAATGTTACAAATAATCTTCACACATACTTCTTCCGTGTGTCTCCAAGTGCCCCACTTTTTCTTGACCCTCATGCTTTGAATCTGTATTCAGATCTTTTCACAAATTTCAACTCTCGTACTGTCTCATCCAAAAGTCTTTCCTGCATTAAAGCTAAGAACCTGGTTTTGCCTGAGGTGAGGTCCCTAACCTCAGGCTGCTGCTGGTTGCCTCACAGAGCTGTGGCTCTGTCAGTATTGACAGTAACGTTGGTGGGATGAGCATTTAATGAACATTCTGGATTCTTCCTGGAGAAAGGTTCCCAGTGGAAACAGAACAGAGAGACAGGCTCTTCAGAGAAGCAAACAGATGGTTATTGTTGTTGTCATTGGGTTTTTCTTTAACTAATTAAAAGTGCGTTGGTACAGAAGATGGCCCAGCAAATATCTCTCATCTGATGAGTTTCGGGTTCTGAATGAAGCCCGTCTCTTATGTGTAAAAATAACAGAAACACTCGTGATCATGAAAGGGACCCACAGCGGCTAGTGACATGTAATTAACCTCTTCCCTGCTCTGTGTAGCCAGCAGCTAATTAGGTTTGGACGACTGCATCAAGTAGGATTAAAAACAAACTCCACAGAGATGCCCAAATTCTCAGTTCCTCTCCCTGTTAATTTTGTGCTAGAACAAAGGAAAATCCCCAGGCAGGTGTTTTCTGTCACTGAATATAAGGTGGTCAGATCCCAAATTATGGGCCATTGGTTTGTTTTGATTGTGGACGTGTGGAATTATAGGAGAACACTCTTTGTTCTTCTACAGCAGAAGCTACAGATACGTATTAATATAAACTGAGGAGAACAAAAAATGTTAATTATTAGATTTTTAAAAGGCACGTATTAGTTTCAAATGCAATTTTCCTGTTGTAAGTAGCTGAGTTGTGACTGTTAGTCCCACAGTCCACATGCTGAAGTCAGAACTCTTGATACCGCAGAAAATGTTTGGAAACAGAGACATCACAGAAGTCACGGAGTAAAAGGGACCTGGAATTGTAGATCGGTTGGTAGGATGCCTGTCTAGTATACGTGAGGCCCTGGGTTCAATCCACAGCACTCTATAGACTGAGCGTGGAGGCACACACCTGTAGTCCCAGCACCCTAAAGGCAGAGGCAGGAGGATCAGAAGTTCAAGGACATCCTTAGCTATATAGGGACTTGGGGTCCATCCTGGCCTAGAGAGATTATCTCTTAAAGATAGGGAGAATAATTAAGTTAGTATAGGAGCACAGATTAGTCAGGGTTCCCAGGAGGAGCAGAGCTTATAGAATGAACATCTCTCCCCCACACAATAAATATGGGGATTTATTAGAATGACTTATAGGCTGTGGTCCAGCTAATCCAACAATGGCTGCCTATGAATGGAAGAGGAAGGATCCAGTAGTTATTCAGTCCGTTTGGGTAGTTGTCTCAGCTTGTTTTCAGAATAACTAGAGTCCCAAAGAAGTAGGCTCTGATGCCAGTCAAAGAACAGACAAAAAGCAAAAGCAAGCAAACAAAGAGCAAACACTTCCTTCTCCCATGTCCTTTTATAAGCGTCTACCAGAAGGTGTGGCCCAGGTTAGAGGAGGGTCTTTTCACCTCAAGAGATGTGGAATAAGGTTACGTCTTCCCACCTCAAATATCCAGGTTAGAAGTGACTCTTCTTCAAATTAAGCAAAAATCTCTCACATGTGCCCCATTTTGGGGTGGGGAGGGGTTAGTTCATTCCAAGTGTAGTCAAGTTGCCAACCAAGAACAGCCATCACAGGGCAGTAGGGAGCATCCCGATCTGGTCTGATAGAAACAGAGACCAGAACACAGGATGCACAGAAGGATGCCCAGGAGGGCAGAGAAATAAGACGACATCAGCATGGCCAGAAAAGAGGCTGAGGAGGAGCCAGACTCGCTCTCACCTTGACCTTGAATTTCCAGTGTGCGAGCTAAATTTCTGTTCTGACTTGGTTTTTGCTTTTTATTACGGAGGAGCGAATTCCTTTTGGAAACGAGAAGGCTGGGCTCTCCCTTTACCATGCACACATCTCCTTCCATCCACGCTTACACACACACAGGCCTCCCCCACCGCTGAACCATCAGCCTCATCCAACAACACAAGCACAGAGCTAAACTGCTCCCAACTGCAAGACAAGAGCAGCAGAACAACACCCGAGCTGCTGGCCCTTCCGAGGGTAGCCCTGGACCACCGTGGGTCGCCCAGAGTGAAGCTGGCTCTGAGGCAAGACAGGAAGACAAGGAGCATTATGGAGGCGTGAGGAGAAGACCCTTCTCCCTGGAGACATTTGAAGCCCTGAAGCAGTTGAAAGGCCTTGTTGGGCATAGGTGGGAGAGGAAGTCCCTGGTCCGGTGAAGGCTGGATGCCGGGGATGGGGGGGGAATTTGAGGGCCCAGAGGGGGGGGGGGGGTCACATCCTCATAGAAACAGGAGGAGGAGCACTTGTTCATGCCTTCTCTCCCTTCCCAACTGACAGCCCTGTTTTCTATAACTGACAGCTCTGGCACTGCCTGCAGTACTGAGCACGGGCGTAGGCCTGGGGGATTAAAGAAATACTCAGACCCGGATCATCTGTTGTTGGAGAATGCCAAAGCTTTTACTGAGCAGGTTCAATATATATACACCAAGCCAGGGAAGGAAAAATACAAACTCAGGAAAAAACAGGAACTCAACTGGGGGGCAATAGGATGTCAAGTATAAATTCCCTCCCTGGGGCACCATGTATTAGTCAGGATGTGAAAATGCAGGAACTCAACTGGGGGGCAATAGGATGTCAAGAGTAAATTCCCTTCCTGGGGCACCATGCCTTAGTCAGGATGTTTTGATCCTAGAGGAACCGCAGAATGTTTCTTAGTAGACAGCAGCATAGGGAAAGGCTCAGCCAGGGCATAGCAGCCCTTCGGGGTCCTATATATAACCTCACCAGGAATCTGTCTAACCCTTGCACTGGCAGCTAGGGTCTCAGAACATGACATTTGAGAAACACGTTGAAACCACGTTTTATGCAGTGAGGTGATGGAATACCTTAGGGAGATGCCTCAAGACTTGGAAAGGACCCATCCCACCGTGCTGTCAATATCTTACTGAACACGAGATTTCACCACTGGAGGGGGGTGCTCCCTTAACAAAACACAATGTTAATATTTTGGAAAAAAATATTAATTTGTTGATTCTACTTATCATGGAATCAGGTGCTTATGTTTCAACTTGGAGTCAGTAAGACTTCAGCTTGAGGATGGAAAGGGGCTGGAGAGGAGGACAGAGTCATGTGACCTTTCAGGAGCTAAAACACTGCCACTGCCACCTTCGATGGCACTTTTCTCCAAAGGAGAGCTTTCATACACTAGGAACCAGAAGCAGCCGGCTGCTATGCTGCTGAGGAATGGCCCTGTCCCTGCTGTAGTGGGAGAATACGGTCCTCTGGGCAATCTGTGCCCTGCAGGCCTCCCAAGCCGCATAGGGCCCACCCTGTTGCTGCCAGGCATTTAGGAGTCTTACCCACTATCCCTCTTTGAGATTCAGGGAGGTAGAGATGGGTCTTGCAATGAGTATAAAAACGTTTGTTAAATTTCTTAATATGTTATTTCAGCACATCTGTCTTTCTGTCTATATTTACATATATTTGCATGGAATTTACATACGTGCCTCTAAAATACAGCAATTGTCTAAAGTTCCGATGTGCCCTCTATCATGGTAAGATGGGACATGTGACAATTAAGAACACATGTCATTTTTCCCAACTCCGTGATGTCTATTTAACATTCTCTAACATTCTCATGGCATCCCTGCCTTTTACATATTATAATTAAGGTCCAGTTTCTTGTGCATGGAAACATATCAGTTTGCGGCTTCCAGCTTTGGCCTAGCAGACAAGAACGGGCATCTGGCCAGGCAGCAGAAGGAGGACAGAGCCCCAGTAGGAGCAGAAGTCTTGGTGGAGGATGTCTTGGTTTGTCTTTTTGGACCAAGAACCGTGTCTGTAGAAAGAGTCTCAAAATGAAAAGAAATAAAGGTCCCACAGGGCCTGCTTGTCTGTGGGAAGTCTGATGGAGCGCTTCAGCAGGGAACAGCAGGTTCTGTTGTAGACAGTTCTGTTGTAGATGGTTCTGTTGTACACGTGTTACACCAGATTCTTACCAGAACCTTCTCCCAGTCTTGTCAGTCTGTCCTGAAATGAAATTCTCAGGAGAATGACAGGATTACATCCAAACGGTAGAATTTGGGGAAATGGGGTGGTTCCGACAACACCAAGGTCACCGCTTGTGGCCCCAACCTTGATATTTATAAAACGTTACTGGGGAGGATGATGGGGGATGGGCAGAAACTGAACTAAATATTATGAAAATCTGTATCTGAGTGTTTCAGTTGTTTTCTTTCTCTTCCATGAGGGTACATGTAGTGGTGAGTTTTGGCTGCACCACTTTGGCTCCCTGTAGATCTATCTCACTTGTGTACCCACCCAGGAGCTATGTTTGGATCGTCGAATGAAAGACATGCGCGTGCGTACACACACACACACACACACACACACACACACACACACACACACACAGGAGCGCGCTTATTTTTAGATGCCTTGGCTACCTCAAAGGCTGGGCACTCCTAAACTTTGTCCTGCTACCCCAGGCACAATCGGGGAAGTGGGCAGTGGCCCCTTACCTGAAATATCACGTGGGTGGTTGGCTTCATATCCTGCAGCTACTGTGTCCAATCCTTCTACCCCAAATCATGGTGATTCTGCTCTCTTCCTCTCTGTGTGCTACCCGCACAACTCTAAGTGTCCTGCCCTGTGCCCAGTCATTAGCCATTGACTCTTTATTGATTGATCAAAAACCAATTGGGAACAAGGGCCTTCAGCACCTGAATACACAGATTTCCAATTGAATCAAAACATTAGAGCCAACCTCCAACAGGTACAGGGGGAGGTGAAGGGCCACCTAGGTTTGCTGTATGGGTTTGTAGCTGTCTGGCCTTTTACCACAGCAGACATGAGATGCAGTTGAAGATTCATCAGGGTGACCCCAGTGGTAGACTAAGGGCTGCCCAGCATTACGGTCTGAAAACACCCCTGGGATTTCTTCCTAACATCTTTCACCCTTCTGTCTCATCTCTGGGAGAATACTGCATTCTTTAGCAGTTTTTAAAGAAAATCCTGTGTCTTCTGTATGACCCAGTAAACTGAGCGTGACCCCTGCAGCTTAATCAATTCCTGAACAGCAGTGAATACCGATGGTGGCGGGAAGGAAAGTTCTTTTCCTGGACAAAGCCAAGCTCTGAAGCAGAGTGTAAGAGTCAGCCCTCACACAGGAGGCATAAGTAATGCCTATCAGCCGTCACCTTTCCGGTATGATCCCGTGGCTACGGTACTGACAAGGGTAAACAGTGGGAGTGGGGTGAAGTACAAATGAAGCTAACGGAATCTTAGGTAGCTGCCATTAGGAGTGGGGTATGCGGAGGTGGCTTCTGCAAAGCCTGCTGGGATTTCCAGGTTCTTGTGCCCAGGAACAGAGACATGGCAGAGACGTGTGTACAGTAAAGAGCAGAGTGAGAACTTCATACACATATATTACATGGTTTGACCAAGTCACCCCATTCCCTATCCCTCTATCCTTCCTCTAGCCCCTCACTATCACATTTCCCTCCAAACCTCATGTATTTATTTATTTATTTATTTATTTAAAAGCTCACCGTGTCTACTTACTGGTGTCTGCCTGTGTGACTTAAATATAGGACGGTTTATTAAAGCATGACACAATGGAGCTCAGCCTTCGGGGACCTCATCCCTGGTGAGAGAACTTTCTTCTTGTTTGTTTTTATTTTGCTTTGTTTGTTTGTTTTGAGACAAGATCTCTTTATGCAGCCTTGGCTGTCTTGGAACTTACTATTAGACCAGGCTGGCCTTGAACTCACAAAGATGCCCCTGCTTCTGTCTCCTAAGTGCTGGAATGAAAGGTGTGAGTACAACTGAGGGCTTCTGCTCTCTCTGTGTGTCCATGTGTGCCTGCGAGTGTGTGTGTGAGTGTGTGCACGTGTGTGAGTCTGTCTGTGCCTGTGTGAGTGCATGTGTGACTGTGTGTGTTGTGAGTGCATGTGAATATGCGTATGAGTGTGTGTGAGTGTGT
>NW_021604626.1:4435553-4440324 GCF_004785775.1 Grammomys surdaster
TGTGTGTGTGTGTGAGAGTGTGTGTGAGTGTGTGTGCATGTGTGAGTGTGTGTGCCTGTGTGAATGTGTGTGTGTGTATGTGAGTGTATGTGTGTGTAGGGTTCAGTTTTCTTTAAGGAGCTGCCCACTGGGAGTTTGACCATACTCCAGTGAGTATATAGACAACACAAATTGGACTTGGTATTTCTTTTATCTTTTGGGGGAGGGCACAAGAGGGGAAAGTGGACCTGGGAGGACTGGAAAGTGAATGTGATCAGGGTCCATTGTGTGAAATTCCTAAAGAGTTAATAAAAATATTATGTTGGGGGATGGGGGGAGTATGAACCACCATGCCCAGACAATGAGAGAAATTTTAAAGGAAAAAAACTCACTTCCAAAGTGTGGTGGTTTGAATAGTTATGGCCCCCATAGGCTCATGTATTTGAACACTTGGTCCATAAGGAGTGCACTGTTAAGCCGTGTGGCCTTGTTGGAGGAAGTGTGTCACTGTATGGACAGGCTTAAGTCTCTATGCTCGGACTCCACCTAGTGTGGAATCCTGGCTGCCTGCAGAAGCCAGTCTCCTCCTGCCTGCCTTCAGATGAAGATGTAGAACTTTCAGCTCCTCCTGCACCATGCCTGCCTGGATGCTGCCATGCTCCCACCTTGATGATAATGGACTGAACCTCTGAACCTGTAAGCCAGCCCCAATTAAATGTTATTCTTATAAGAGTTGCCTTGGTCATGGTGTCGCTTCACAGTAATGGAACCCTAACTGACACAAAGAAAGAAGACAGCCAGAGAAGAGAGAGAACTTAGTCATTTAAATGGGAATTCCGTATAAAAAGCTGAGCTTTTATGTTACCTTAGCTAGGTTGGTTTTTTTTTTTAAACTTCTGTCTTAGTTGGGGCTTTACTGCTGTGAACAGTAGTAAAGTGAAGGCTGTGAAGGCTGCTAGGAGAAGACTGACTTCCAGGCAGCTAGGATGAGGGTCTTAAAACCCACGATCACAGTGACACACCTACTCCAATAGGGCCACACCTTCTAATAGTGCAACTCTCTGGGCCAAGCATATATAAACCATCACAGCTCCTTTGCATAATAATATAGGCTTTATATAATAATATTATTATATTCTAAATAATAATGTTGTGATCATATTGTATAAAATCATAATATCATAGTATAAATTATATTAATATACAATATAATAATAATACAAGCATGGCCCGACATGTAAATCTAAAGATTTATTTTTCAATTTTTATTTGTGTGTGTGTTTTCACATACACTCAAGTCAGAGAAATGTGTTTGATCCCATAGAGGCGGAGTTGCATGCAGTTATGAGCCACCAGACAAGGGAACTCATGTATGCCCTCTGGAAGAGCGGAAAGTGCTCTTAACGTCTGAGCTGTCGCCCCAGCTCTCCAGTCATTCAAGGTGCAGCTTCCGAGTCAGATGCCTAATTAGATGCTTACATCTTTACCCACTGTTGCTACCACAATGAGGCAGGGACTACATTCCGTGGCTACCATGTGTCTCTGTGCCTGGGCCACAGCTCCACCCAACACAAGGCTTCTGTAGCTGTCTCCTCTGTTCCAGCTTGTATTCCCCCAATTGCTAATTCCATGAGGTTCTGTGCACGGCTTTCTGGACCTTACTCTTCACCTTGTTTTTCTGCTGCAGGAGGATTACTAGACGTTCAAAGCCAGAATGGGCTACACAGGGAGACTACAGTTTAGGAGCAGCCTGAGGAGGAAAGACTGGGTGACCCATTCCTAAAACCCACATGGACAACATAGGCAAGCCTATCTATAAAACAAAATCAAAATTCATAGGAAGAGTTTTAGAATCAGCACAGATCCTTTAAATTTCCCTGTTACCTAGGAATATAAAAGCTTAACTTGGAATTTTTTCCACTCCAAACATTCCATAATATTCACTTGAAAAAAAATATTTCAAACCCCAGAAAAAGAAAGGCAGGTTGAAACACTAATCAGAGTTATTTGTTGTCCCCGGCAGGGGTCTGATGCCCTAATTACTGCACGGGAATGTAAATTATTTAAACAACTCAAGGAGAAAAAAATTCTTAGGATGAGGAGCCACTTCCCTGCCTTCTTCTTCATGTCCTTCCCTGGATTCTTGCTTGCCAACATCACTGACGTTAATTCTAACCTCCCAAGTGTGGTGGCAGTGGGGGTGGGGTGGGAGAGAAGACAGTGTGTGGTATTGGTTGGCTTTAAATGCTGGTCCAAAAAGGGCATAGTTCTGAGACAGACTGCCTCAGGCCCTAGCAGCTTAGCACCCTACAAGTTGAATGGATCTGTTCTGGAAATTGATCAGTTGGTCAAGTGCTTGCTTTACCAGTCCAAGGACTTCAGCTTGCTCCCCAGAACCTGTATAAAAGACTGGACACGGTGGCATGTACCATGTGCTGTACCCTTAAGCTGTGAGCCAGAATAAACCTGTTCTCCCTTAAATTGCTCCTGCCAGGCTATTTTTATCATGTTAACAAGAAAACAAACAAAATAAGACAACCTAAGGCAGTACACTGTAAAAGGAGGACCAGGGGCTCAGAATACAGCCCCGGAGCCCAGAGATGCAAGGCTCTTAGTTCAATCCCAAGCACTCTGATGACCGAATGAATGGATGAATATATCAATAATATACAATTAAAGATAAAAAGAAAGCTCAGATAGAATTAAAAATAACAGCAGTGTTTAATTTAAGAAGATGTATTTACTTGCATGTTAATATGAGTCTTTAGCCTGCATGTGTGTATGTGTGTACACTACATGCAAGCCTGTTACACTCAGAAGCTAGAAGAAGACATCAGATTCCCTGTACCTGGAGTTATGACAGTTCTGAGCTGCCATATGGGCACTGGACACTAAACCTAGTCCTCTGCAAGAGTAGCCTGTGCTTTTAACCACTGAATCATCTCCCCAGCCCCCACCACCAAGGCATGTTCCTTTATCTATTTTCTATTTGATAAACTTTTGTTCCCCAGTCTCTTCCTTCTCTTTCTCCGCTTCCTCTTTATTTTTTCCTTTAGGAAATAGTGTCTGCTGTACCCAGGCTGGCCTCCAACTTGCTATCTCACCATGTAGCTGAGGGTGACCTTGAACTTCTGACTCTATTGCCTCCATCTCCCAAGTGCTCCGGGATCAGGAGCTTGTACCGTCGCAGCAGGTTTGTGAAATCCTGGAGATCAAGCCAAGGAGGTTCTTGAATGCTTAGTAACAGTTTGCTAGCCGAACTAAATCCCCAAACCTGACCATATAATCCTCTTCCCTCTGTTGCTGCCCATGTGAGCTACTGGAAGAGGAGTCCAGAAAGCACAAAGACCCTGTATTTCCTTGGTCTGAGCACCATATCAGGATCAATGAATGACCGTGCTATAACTGTTACTGTTCTCTCCCATGCTCGCACACCCACATTAGCTGCTTTTTTTTTTCCATCCTTGTTCTGATCAAGTCTGTTTATAGGTACCCACTTCACAGCCTCTGACAGTTTGCTGTACCCAGGAATGCTGGAAACTGCCCCCCCTTTCTTTAGCATGCTTTTCTAAGAGAGTTGTAATGCTTTGCAAATACTTTCTTGCTTATCAGCCAGATACACACAGAGGGGGATGATCTGTAAGTCCCTTTCTCTTTCCAGCCTGGCTGTTTGTGATTATCATGGATTCAAAGCCTGGGCAGAGACCTGGTTTGGAGGTCACAGGGTCTGGGCACAGGAAGACGAGTGAAAAGCTCAGTCAGTGGCAGATGGGTTCCAGCACCCTTATTCTTAGAAATAGAAACCCATCGCCCTCCGTTGGTGTAATTACCATTTACTACACCCAATAGGGGTTTCAAGCCCTTCACATCTACGTGGATTTATTTTATGTCGGAGTGAAAGTGACTTTATGACCCAGTTACCATTAATGCGACTTATTGCATTATGTTTGGGAGGAGGTGGGGAGAAGACATTCTGATGAAGGGAGGCAGGCCGACCGGCCGGCCTTACACTTTGCCCCAAAAGAGAGGAGAGGGACTCTGCTCCATTGTTAGAGCGCTGAAGCCTTGGCGACCAGCTGTTTGTTTCCTGATCATATAATCCTCTTCCAGATGTGCGTGCCCTAGGCCTGCGCAAGCAATACCAGAGCGCAGGTGGTGATAGTGCTCCTGGAAGCAATTTTGAGTTCAGAAGGTGTCAGCGTCAAGGACTGTGAGAAATGACGAGCCATCTTAGTCCAGTGTTGCGGTCCTTACATGACAGTTGTTGGAGGTGAGACTGTTTTAGTGTCTGACCCAGCTTCCCGACAGAGCAAGGTTCGGGAAAGGCTAGGAGGGCAGCCTGAAATTCAGAGGAGCGCGCGGCGCAGCCTCGGCGGGCCGCCCACCTAGAGCGTGTCCGCAGCGTGAATTTCAGAACCGCTGGGCGGACAGCTCCCCGGCGCCGGGCGCGGCTGCGCAAGGGGCGGGTCAGAGAGCACGGAGCACGGGGACCCGCCTCCCTACCCACGCCCGAGAGCCGCTAGGAGCCTATGGGCGGTGTTCCCTGAGACTGACTGCCCTAGCGCCACGCCCCGAGGAGGCGTGGCGACCGGCTATCCCCGCCTCCGCGAGGCCCGCGCTCTCCATTGGCCAGCGGCTGGAGGTGCTGGAGGCGGGCCCGGTCCACGGCTCGCGCCGGGGAAGGTCGGCGGCGCAACGCGGTTGCCGCGGGGAGGGTGCGCGGGGACGCGACGGGGCCGGGCGCGGCGGAGACGCAGCGGGTGGGGGCGGCGGTGGCTCCCGGCAGCGGTTG
>NW_021604626.1:4440724-4444690 GCF_004785775.1 Grammomys surdaster
TGTGCTGCGGGCTGCGCTGGTGGGGAGCCGCGGGCCGCGGCGGGGGTCCCGGGCCCGGCGTGTGCGGCTGGGAGGCGCTGTGGGGTGTGGGCGCGCGGGCGGCGGCCGGGGCTATGGCCGAGGGCGGCGGGGGCGCGCGGAGGAAGGCTCCGGCGCTGCTGGAGGCAGCCCGTGCACGCTACGAGAGCCTGCACATCTCGGACGATGTGTTCGGCGAGTCGGGCCCGGACAGCGGCGGGAACCCCTTCTACAGCACCTCCGCAGCCTCGCGCTCCTCCTCGGCCGCCTCCTCGGACGATGAGCGTGAGCGCCCCGCGCCTCCGGGGACCGCCCCGCTACCCCACACCGCGGATCCCTTGGAACTGGAGGAGGACGAGACCGGTGGGGGCTGGAGCGCCGTGCTGAGGGATCGCCCGCCCCCGCGCTTCGAGGACACCGGTGGTGAGGATCGACCGGGGACACTGGGATGCAGGGACACAGGGCGCGGTCTGAAGGCTGGAGTACCGGCCAGACTGGTTCCAGACACACCCGACCCGCACCTGTGTGTTTCTGGAAACAGCTGGTTTGGGGAACGGGGATTAAACAGAGTCGGTCTTACTGCACAGGGTGGTGGTCCCAGGTTTCTTGTGGGTGGAGACTCAGCCTGGCAGTGTCACACCTGTGGGGTCAGTAAAGTATGGCTTTTTTGGTCGAGGGGATCCAAACGCCTGGCAAGGCTGAGTTTGCAGTACTCAGGACCTAGGTGTCAGGGGTCATGCCGGTCGCAGCTGAAGCACATAGCCTAGTGCGAGGGCACCCCAGCATCTTCACTGCGCTCTGTTTTCCTGAGAAACTTCCTGTGGTGCCAGTCGATCTCTCGCTGAGCACCGGAAGGAGCGAAGGGTGATTCCACTGCGTTAGGGAGTGTTAGTCCCAGTTACTTTCAAGATGTGCAGACCAGACTCAGATTATCTGGAGGCGAAAGGAATTGAGCGCAGCCACTCAGCCAGCCTGGGCGCTCGGCTGCTGGTTTCTGCAGAGTCGAATTCTAAAATAGTGCTGCTTTGCAGCAGCTTGGCTTCTGCCTTCTGAGACGTAGACGCTGCTTTCCCATTTGACCCTCAGTGCTGCTCTTTAGGCTCCATGGGTTCCTGGCCGGCAGATGTTCCACCATATTATGTGAAGTGTGCACAACCAGTGTGAATGGGCACCGGCGAGTGCCCTTTGCATAATCTCCCCCCTCCTCTCTCACACACACAAACACACACACTTTGAGCAGTATACATGACACTATAGTTACTGTTCATCAAGATTGCAGGTGCACAGGAGGCAGGCTCCAGGGCCTGGGTATGGAAACCTAGCTGCAGGGAGCTGGCAATGGGAAAGGTTGGCCCAGCCCTGGAGGGAGTGGTCTGCAACCTTGCCAGGCTGCAGTGTGGATGGGCAAAGTTGCAGCTGGGTTGGAGGCTTACTATCACCATGCAAGGTTCTAAGTGGGTATGTTTTAAATCCCAGCCGTTTGGCTGTGGTTAATGGTACTCTAAATTGTCCTCCTGTGTCACCCTTCATTTCCCAGTGTGTCTTAAGGGCCTTCTGCCCCGAACAGCTGCTTTCCATATTGGCTGTCGGGGCTGTACCAGCCTGGTGCCCTGGTTTGTCAGTCTGTGTGCTATGAGCCTTTGTGATCCCATGTTGATCTTGCAGGACTTAAGGTAGACATCTACAGAGGAGAACTCAGCAAAGCTGAGGCCTCAGGGCAAAATAGGGACACTGTGCTGGGTTAGGCTTAGTTTAGATGAAGGTCTGGTATTGAGAAGGGTAAACACATCAAAGTGATTTAACCAGTAGTTTATTTCTTAGTAACCTGTAAGTCAAGATTTTCAGAAGCAAAACCCTCTATCCAGTGTGCACTCCCAGCATGAAAACCAGTATTGCTTGTCACTGACATTAGGGTCATATCCTGCTTCCTGACAGTACCACTGAGTTTGTGCCTGTTCCTGAGAGCTACTCCGGGTTCGGGTTCTTTAGGCAAAGGCGTTAGCAGCTGTTTTCTAGCTTTTGTGGCCAGTGTTGTTTTTCTGCTTTAGGAGTGGTCTTCTCTTTCAAATTTAGATCTACTTTAGAATTTCCTCTGTGGTACCTGCTCCCCAAGGGAAACATGGGAAACATCAACAAAGTTGATGGCTGGTTGAGCCCGAGGAATGTGATTTATCAGAGCTTAAAATAGATTCCCGTTTCCAGGTTGGTCAGAAAAGATCCTTGAGCCCAGGAGCATGGAGAGAGATGGATGTGTTTATTAGGAAGCTGGTTGCTGCAGCGCTCAGCCAAGAAGCTACAGACAGCATCAGGGACACTCCAACAATTGCTGTGCTACGCCTCCACAAATGCAGCCTGAATCTCCCTTCTGTATGGCCCAGTTGCTTAACAGATGTAACTGGGCGGATAGGGTGGGGAGGAGCGGAAAAGTGGTGTTTTGATCTGTTATAATGTTACATTGTTTCATAATAGACCGTTTGTGATTGCTATGGCCTTGCTGTGGCCGCTCCAGTCTACCGAGGACTGCACAGGACTCTAGGTTGCTATGGGACTTGCCCCACTGTGATCAATTGTGTCTGTGCGTGAGTGTAAGTGTGCAGATGGGCGTGTGGAGCAGTTAGTTCCCTTGCTGCTGGTGGTCGAGCTGGGGAGAGTTTTCTTTTCTAGGGGAGAATATAGCTTGATTCCCTTGAAGACCTGGAGACCTTTGCTGAGTCTTTGGGCAGGAAAGAGGTGCATGATGGGACCATTACATATTGAGTTGCTGGAGAGCAGTTCTGTGGCTCCACAGAGATTTTTGTGCATATAGTAGAGTCCTTGGTACTGAGCTGACACAAGGGAAGGAGAGATTCTGTAGTTACTGGCGAGAATCCTGGCCCTTCAGACTGTTCGAGTCTTCCCAGCCTCATCCCTATTTTCCATGGCTCCAGCTATCTGGATGGAGCAGGCTTGGGGAATCACAGCTGGCAATGGCAGGGGAGTGGCTCCAGCACCTCCCTCAGGCTCTGCTCTGAGGTGTGGGGCCCTTTGGGAAGACTTACACATAAACACTGGCAGGCTGGTGTCCATGCTTTAACCCTTGTATAGATGGGAGAGACTTCCTGGGAACGGAACAGCTTTCTGGGAGCACAGGGTCCAGACTTATAGCTGAAACCCCTAAAATAGCCCAGCTTACAAGCTGTCAGCCTCACTCGCCTCCCCAATGTGCAAATTGCCAGCATGGTGCAAAGCTCTCCTGGGAGCAGTGTGAAATTCAGCCAGGCTGTGTCTCGGGCCTCTGTCCTTCAAGCTTCCTCCTCTGAGTGCCTTCTATCACTTCTTGAGGAGGCAGAGAAGCAGGCAGCACCACAGTCTCTGGTCACCTGTTCTAGCTTTGCTGGGTTTCTGTGGTGACTGACCCCTTTTCATCCATGCTAACCTCCGAGACTCCAGCAGGAGGCTGACCTTGGGAAGATGAGAGGAATGTGGGGTTGGAATTAACATTGTTGAATATTTGTCCTTAGAGCTTACTGCTAGATGATGATTATTAATTATTATTATTATTATTATGTTATTATTATTGAGACAGGGTTTCTCTGTGTAACCCTAGCTGTCCTAAAACTCACTCTGTAGACCAGGCTGGTCCCGAAACCCAGATATCCACCTGCCTTCCAAGTGCCGGGATTAAAGGCGAGGGCCACCATACCTGATTTACTGCTGGTTTATTAAAATAGTCTTTTATTTTTAGCATTCGTAACAATTATCTTACCTACTATATATTTATTCTTTGAGGATTTCATGCACCTGGACAATGTATTTTGGTCATATCCACACTCTCTTTGCCTTCCAACTCTTCCCAGACCTGCTCCCCTCACATCTGCCTCCCAACTTTGTTCGTTCTCTCTCTCTCTCTCTCTCTCTCTCTCTCTCTCTCTCTCTCTCTCTCTCTCTCTTTCTCTCTCTCTCTCTCTC
>NW_021604626.1:4444700-4452086 GCF_004785775.1 Grammomys surdaster
TCTCTCTCTCTCTCTCTCCCTCTCTCCCTCTCTCCCCCCCTCTCTCCCTCCCTCCCTCCCCTCTCTTTTTAATAACCTACTGAGTCTAATTTCTGCTGCCCAACTGCAGAGATGTGGGACTGTGCAGTGGAGCATGGTCAACCTAGCAGGTACCACATCCCTAAAGAAACTCCCTAAAGAAACAGACTCTTTCCTAGCAGATACTAACTGTCAAAGCTCCTTAGCTGGAGGTGGGGCTGCTGTGCCCCGTCTGTACTGGAACGTAGACTGACTTGATCTTGATTGTAAGAATTCTTGAGTGTAGTGGTCCTTCCTGTCCAGGAGACACTGCACCACCCCAGCCCCCCGCCCCACCCCCAGCCTGACTCTTACATCTTCCCACTTCCCCCCAACCCCCCATGTTCCCTGAGCCTTTCAGGCAGGGGTGTAATATATATGTCCCATTTATAGCTGAGCTCACACTCCATAGACATTCTTTGAAGTCATAACCAGTCGTGAGTCTCTCTAATACCATCTAGTCAAGCCTTTTCAACTCATGAGTAAGAAGAGAAAAACGTTTCTTTTTTTTAAAGCCAGAGTTAAGTGGAGTCTGTGACCAGGGAGAGCAGGAGACCTTCCTGTGGGATCAGGGGAGCTGTACCTTCTGTCTTGGCTCTGTGCCAGGCCGAGTGGCAGCAGGAGGAGCCTGGGACTTAGGGAGCTGCGACTGCAGTCTCAGGCAGTACTGCCTAACAGCCGAGCAGCCATGCAGGCTCAGTGCAGCTGGCTTCCCGGGAGCTCTGTATCCCAAGGGAGGGAACCTGGAGCTCCTGGTGTGGGTCACATCAGTAATTGTTCATCTGTGTCTTGTCACAGCGAAAGTTCACACAGACTCTGATAGAGAAGTTGTTGTTTCTGCACAGGAAGATGGTCTTAGCTTCCTAACTGTGAGGGCAGGTGGAGAGACCTGGCCAGGTGGAGACCATCTAGTCACACCTGACACCTCAGGACAGGCGATTCCACCCCCTCTGTTACTAGAACTTCTCTCAGCTCTGCTCATTTCTTCCCTGGCTTATTTCCATGTTAATACATAAAATGTTTCTTTGTTTCTTTTTTTCACTAGGTGGGGGTGTGGTTGCTGTTCTGTGGATTTTAACACGGGAGTGTACTTTTCTCCCCTTTTAAACAAAATTTTTCTTTTAAATTTGTTTATTTTATATGAGTACACTTAGCTGTCTTCAGACACATACCAGAAGAGGGCATCAGATCTCATTACAGATGGTTGTGAGCCACCATGTGGTTGCTGGGAATTGAACTCAGGACCTCTGCAGGAACAGTTGGTGCTCTGAACCACTGAGCCATCTCTCCAGCCCAGGAGTGTACTTTTGTAAGCAACTCTTGTCAGGGAGGAACAGGAAGATCCTAGAATTTCTACTCTCCCAAGGAGTCTAGTGCTGCTTTTCAGGAGTCAGGACTTCCTGTTCAGGAAGTGTACCTATGGGTGCTGGCAGGGCCTGTAGAAGGTCCCCACTCAGATCTGGGGTGTCAGACTCACCTTGATTTCTAAAAAGTGATTGTGTATTTCTTTCAACAGCATAATAAACACATTCATTTTAGATAATGTATTAATTATTATTATTTTTTTAGTTCCACAATATTTCTCTATCTGGAGAAAGCCATCTGGGACGCTAAGTACATAAGTCATGTATATGAGATTATGAGATTAGATCATGGTGGGTGAACTGATGTTTTTAATTGCAGTTAATGACTCGTGGATATTTTCCATTAAATTTTCAAATCGTAAAAATTTAATGAATCCGCAATACAGTGATTCCTCTGGTGAGCCTTGAACTTATGGCCGTAAAAAGTTGTTATTCTGTGTGTGTGTGTATATGATGCGTGTGGGGCATGTGTGCTATGGTGTGCCAGCCTCGATTTGATCCTTAACATAAAACCAGCTTAAGAGAATCAAGGGGAAAGATTTTTGTATGTTTTTCAGAGGTTTTGGTACCTGTGGTGAAAGAATGTTCTAGAAGTATACTTGTTTACAACAGTGAGGGGATTGGCCCATCCATAGAGGTTTTGGTCATGTGACAGACACCTCTGTGGTTCCAGAGGTCCCAGACTCTGGCCGGCTCCACTGCTTGGAGGCTGGGATGAGACAGAGCATCCTGGCAGAACTGGTGGTGGAGTAAGGAATTCGCCTTAATAGCATCTGGGATGTAGAGAAGGGGACGGAGATGGAGGGACAGGGACAAGAAACACCCCTCAGAGGCACGCCTCCAGTCCTGCCTTCAGCCAGGCTACCTTCAGAGTTCATATTTCCACCTCTCTAGAGAGCCACGAGCTTGTGATCCATCAGTGGGTTTCTTAGAGTTTTACTGCTGTGAACAGACACCGTGACCAAGGCAACTCTTATAAGGACAACATTTAATTGAGGCTGGCTTACAGGTTCAGAGGTTCAGTCTATTATCCTCAAGGCGGGAGTATGGCAGCATCCAGGCAGGCATGTCGCAGGAGGAGCTGAGCGTTCTACGTCTTCATCTGAAGGCTATTAGGAGAAGACTGGCTTCCAGGCAGCTAGGATGAGGGTCTTAAAGCCTACAGTGACACGTCTACTTCAACAGGGACACATCTTCTAGTAGTGTCATTCCATGGGATGAACATATACAAACCATCACAGTGGGTGAAGGCTCTTGCCTTGGGGACCAAGGCTTCTGGGGGCACTGTTGTACTTTCATCCTGTTGCAGTGATAAGACGCTGACTAAAAGCTACCTGGGGGAGGGAAGTGTTCACTTCCTCCTAACCTTTCAAGTTCTGTCATTGAGGGAGGAGAGCAAAGTCATGGATGGCAGACACCAAGAAAGAAGGCTGTCCGGATAATGCCCCCTACACATGCTCACAGCCTCATCTAGGCAGCGTGTCAGCTGAAGTCCCTCCTCGGGGACTCTAGGCACTGTCAGGTTGACAGTAGAAACTAATCAGGACAGATGCCCAGCTCCAAAGCGATTAACATCACATTTCAGGACGGCAAACCAGCATGCGGTATTCAGGCCGTGCCTTGACGTGTACTCAATGAAGTATTTGTAGGGAGTGTAGCAGACACGGGGTACGTGTGTCCTGGATCCCTAGCACATTTTACATGGTGCATGCACACATCAACATAGACTCAAGTAAAAGACACCTCTAGACCTAGAAGATGCCCCTAGTCCCCACAGCCAGCGTCTCCCTCTCCTAGAGATAGCCACTAGAATTTTATCTCCTAAAGTAATGTTGCTTACACTATGCTTCTAAGACACATTTATATTATCGCATGTCTCATTATTTTTAAAAAGTTACTCGTAATTTTAAAAGATCTATTATTTTAAATTACACGCAAGTATGTATCCGCATGCGGGTATGTGCACAAGTATAGGTTTCCAAGGAAACCAGAGCCATCAGATTCCGTGGAGCTGGAGTTAGAGATGGTTGTGAACTACCTGATACGGGTGCTGGGAACTGAACTGTGCTCTTCAGGAAGAACAGCAAGCCTCTTAACCACTGAGCCATCCCTCCATCCACCTGCATGTGTTTTTACGACCTATGTTCCTCCATTCCTCTTGGGCACACATACCTGAGAGCGGATTGCTGGGCATGGTTTGGATGTCTGTTGAGACTTTAGATCATTTTGACTGAGGGGGGCTCTGCCCTGTGCTTCATGAGCCATTAAGCAGCATGTCAGGCCCGCACGGGGAACAGGATGACTACGTGTGAGGGACCACCGCTGTAGTGGGCAGTGGCAGTTTTCCCGATGAGTCTCTGTTGGCAGGGAGTGAGACGCGCCAGGTATTAATTCAGCGAGTTAATTGAGCCTCTGGGATAAAGAGATAAGTAAATTCAGCCTCCTGGGAGTGGGGAGGGTGGGTGACGAATGGAGGAGAAGTGGGTGATCAAGGGAAAAAGCTTTACACAGGATTCCAGAGCACGGCGCAAGAACAATTAGAAATTAGTCGGGGATGGAAGCTGTCTTAACCGAGATGGTGCCGCACTTAGGATCCTTACTAAGGATCCGGGTTCGATTCCAGCCCCTATACAATGGCTCACAATTATCTATAACTCTAGCTCCTGGGGACCTGATACCCACCTGTGGCCTCTGCGGGCACAGCTTGTGAATGCTATACTTAAATACATGCAAGCAAAACACATAAAAAATAAATATTTTTCAAAAGAGAAACTGAAGCCCGTGGTGGCGGCGGGGGCGGCGGCGGGGGCAACTGCTGTGCATACCTTAATCGAAGCAGCACTCGAGAGGCAGAGGCAGGGGGATCTGTGAGTAAGTCCAGACTGGTCTACAGAGTGAGTTTCAGAACAGCCAGGGCCTCGCAGAGAAACCCGGTGTTAAAAAGTAAGGGGGGACTCCATCTTGCTGTGAACAGCTTCCTTCAAACCAAACTGAGCTTCTGTGAGTGAGTGAATCCTGGGTTTCTCTTCTCAGGAGTGCTTGGAAACTTGGAGTTTATGTTGTTGAAACTCTCATGACCTTAAGAAGCTGAACTCCAATGTGACTTTGAGGCACACAGGATGCCCTCACTGGGGGGCGGGGGTGGTTCCAAAGGTTCCTGGGAGAGCTCCAAGAGGGTGGGAGGGGGCCTTACAGGTGGCTAGGAACAGGCAGTGTGGTATGGTGGTCATAGGAGGCTGGCTGCCCCAAGGTCTCTGGAGAGAGACTCTGCTTTGCTCTGTAAGCTGTACTGTGCTGTGCTGGCCTTGGGCTTGGTACCTTTCTGGGTCCCCTCCTCTGCTTCTCCTTAGATGATGATAATTTGTTTCTTGTATGGAGGTTTTTTGTTTTTGTTTTTGTTTTTGTTTTTTTGCTTAATTGTGTTTTGGTTTTGGAGACAAGATCTTACGAAGCCCCTGAAAGCCACATGGAACTTGACGTGTGGCGCAACCTGGACTTTGTCTGTCCCAAGTGTAGCCTGTACCACCACACCTGGATGTGATATCATTTTGGATTTTAGGGCATCGTTTTGAATTTGTTACCTTCAGATAAATGGGGCTCAGTTCATACCACAGTTGCTGTCCAGCAATTAGCGGAGGGGTGTTGGGTTGTAACTACCTTTGGGGAATAACAGCCAAAACCTTAAATCTTTATGGGAATACGGTCTTCATCCTTCTTGTGTCTGTCCCTCAGGGGTGGGGTTGTCGGCTCCTACAGTAAAGTCTTAGGCTTTCCCTTACTGTTTTCCTCTGTGGCCGCACTGTGTCCCAAGCCCAGCAGCTGTGTATGGCTTTCTAGGCTGTTCCATCTTGTCCCTGGGGCCTCGCTTGCTCTAGCTTATGGGTTTGACTTTGGTCAGTCTACTGAGGGCAATGTGGAGCTAAGATTGTTCTGATTTGGGCAGCCCCAGTGACTCATGCAGCTGAGCGACTCTCCTTATGTTTTGCTGCATTTAGAATATTCTTTGTGTGCGTGTACATGTTCGTGTGTTTTCCAGTCCGTGTGCCTGTTTGTGCAGATGCCTCTGGAGCCAGATGTCAGCTTTGGGTGTGTCTCTTAGTCCCTCGCTGCTGGTTTTGTTTTTGTTGTTGTTTTGAGTTTTTGTTTTGTTTCGTTTTTTGAGAGAAAATATCTTACATTCACCTGGATTTCACTGGTTCAGCTAGCCTGACTGGCCAGTGAGCCTCTGTGAGTCTCCCATCTCTGCCCTGTCAGTGCAGGAATTATAAGCATGCACTACCACGCCTGGCCTTTTTAAAATGTGAGTTTGGAGGATTGAACTCGGGTCCACATCCTCCTAAAGCAAGCACTTGGCCAGAGGAATCATCTCTCCACCCAGCCCCCTTTGGAGAGTCTAGTCCTGTCTTTTGCTCATGTTTCCTTGTTTGTCTTGCGACTGAATTGTAAGAGCTCTTTATATATCCTGGGTTTTTGTTTCCCAGTAGATAAATGACTTTCAAATGTATCCTTAAAATCAGAAAGCCTGTACATCCTGCTGATGCCGCCTCTGCCTGCTTTGTCTTTGTGCCTTTGACGTCCTAGCTGGGGATCAGTGACAAGATCAGGGTCACTCCACAGTGTCCCTGTGTTCCCTCCTAGAAGCTCTCTTACTTTTCCGGTCGCTCTGATAAAGACCCTGATGAAATCGACTTAAGGGAAGCTATTTGGGCCACGGTTCAAGGGTACGTACAGTCCATCAAAGGAGGGGAGTCTTGGCAGCTAGCTGGTCCCGTTGCCCCTGTAGTCAGGAAGCAGAGAGGTGAGCAGCAGTGCTCAGCCTGCTTTTCCATTTTATGCAGTTCAGGTTAGAGCGGGTCTTCCGACTGCAACGTACTTATTCAGGAAAACCTTTCACTGGCGTGTCCAATGCTGGGTGGTTCCAGGACCTAGGCTGACAGTCAGTGTCAAGGCAGCACAGGGCTGTGTCCTGTGAGGCTGACAGTCAAGTGTCAGGCAGCACAGGGCTGTGTCCTGTGAGGCTGACAGTCAGTGTCAGGCAGCACAGGGCTGTGTCCTGTGAGGCTGACAGTCAGTGTCAGGCAGCACAGGACTGTGTCCTCTCAGGCTATCAGTCAGTGTCAAGGCAGCACAGGGCTGTGTCCTGTCAGGCTGACAGGCAGTGTCAGGCAGCACAGAGCTGGGTCCTCTTAGCTTGTGGCTGTATTCACTCCTATCTGAGTTAGACTCCAAGTGATGAAAGATCCCCGCTTGGCTCTTTTCCATGTGGACATTCACTTTCTCAGCTCTCTCTGTTTGTTTGTTTGTTTGTTTGTTTGTTTTAGAAAGACCATCCTTTCTCTATTGAGCCATCTCAGCACCCTTGTCAAATATCAGTTGGTGGCCATTTATAGTAATTCTCTCTTCTCTTCTCTTCTCTTCTCTCTCTCTCTCTCTCTCTCTCTCTCTCTCTCTCTCTCTCTCTCTCTCTTTCTCTGCCCCCTTTCTCTGCAGAGATTGAACCCAGGTCTGGCTTATGCTAGGCGTGAGCCCCATATCGATCCAGTCTTTTCCATCTTAATTCTAATTTTCCATCTTAATTCTATTTATGTCTCTTCTTGCTCTCTTACTCGATGGTAAAATACCCATTTCTCCGAAGTAATTTGAAAATAATACATTGACTCCCAAAGCAAGACATTTTCAGACTGGGAGGATGTCACTCTTTGCTGGGGCGCCTGCCTACCGTGGAAGGCTCCAGCTTTGATCCCCAGCACCGAGAATTTAAGAAAGGACAAGATCTCCTGCATCAGAAGCTTTCAACGTTCTATCATACAGTTCCAGGGTTGATGGCTTGCAATCCTTCGTGTCACACATTCATGGATGTGATCACAGACGTGGGTGCACATGCATACACACATACATACACACACATACACACACATGAGAGAGAGAGAGAGAGAGAGAGAGAGAGAGAGAGAGAGAGAGAGAG
>NW_021604626.1:4452096-4463469 GCF_004785775.1 Grammomys surdaster
AGAGAGAGAGAGAGAGAGAGAGAGAGAGAGAGAGAGAGAGAGAGAGAAATAGATTAAACATACATTTTTTTTCCAAATGGCTAAATGTTTGCTTAAGTCACGACTGAAGCTGACTGTAGAATGAACTTCTAAGATAAAAAGAACACCTTCTGAAGTTTTGTTTGAAAGCATTTACATAAAGATCTGTGAGCTGAGCGTTGAAAGGATCAACTGCATACATAGCTCAGGAGTAATAATTTTTCACCCCGTCAGAGCTTGGATCTCGCCTGCAGCTGCTCTTTTGGGAGAGAGCTCATGAAGAGAGAGAGCTGTTCACTTTCCACAGGGTTCAGGGAGGTCCCCTCATCCGGGGCGTGCGTCCCTTCCTCTGCTGGCTGCTCGTGCTGGTTCGAGTTGTCTGGTTCGAGACATGAGGGTTTGCTTGGTGGGCTGATGTCGTTTCATTCACTAAAGCCAGGAGTGCTGAACCTTGCTCACTGCCTCAGGGTGTTCTTTGGGTGTTTTTAGGAGGAGTTTCAGGGGTCTCCCACTTGAGGTTTTTTTTTTCCCTCATGTTTTTGCATGTAATCGCTGTTCTTAGGATCTCCTGGAAAAGCCATGAATGTGGCAGCAAGCCAATGTACTATTCTTTCAGACTAATATAATCATTGTTTTTGCGTCTTCCTGCAGAGATAAGTGGTGTGCAGTGAGAACATCCATCCTCCCATGGCTGATCTCTTGTTCCCAGGGTTCCCTGGGGGCAACAAATGCAGGAACTCCTTAATCTAGCAGGCTGTTGATCACAGAGGCCTGTGTGCTGGCACGGTCACGTGTCCACCGAGCAGGGACAGAGTGCACATGAACTTAGGGAAGTCTCCGTTCAGTGCCACACTTTCCAGGAAGCACCCAACGGCTATGAGTCACAGTCAGAGCAGATCCCAGTGACCTCTCTCTCCTGGAGGACAAACATGACAGCCTGTCCCTGTTGCTTATGGCAGCTCTCAAGTGGAGTGCCGCTTCAGTCTCTAGAAATGAAAATTATAAGGACTTATTCCCACCTCCTTCTTTGACCAAGTCTCAATGCCTGGTGTAGGCTGGCCTTGAACTCACGGCACTCCTGCTGCCTCAGCCTTCACTGGCATCATAGATGTGAATTGTAGGAAGATGACATCATTCAGCTTTCCTATAGGATTTGCATAGCTTCCATGATTGAAGATGGTTTTTCTATAGAACTTTATGTTTTTGTATACGTTGTGTGTTATTTATCAGCCTAGACTGTTTGCCGTGAGTTGGTGGAATAAAGAATGTTGGACTCCTTACCTGTTTCTGAATTTTCAGCTTCTCCTTTTTCTGCTTTTAAGCCTTAACCAGTAGATGAAGTCCCTAACAGGACATTTCTTTGAAATAGTTACATTCCCAAATGAAATTAAACGGCTGTAAAATCACATTAAATTCTGAAGGGCTATTTAGTTCAGTATTATGTGTTTTAATACAGAAAACGGTTGTACAAAGATTATTACACAATCTAAGCTGTTTTTCTGTCTGTATCATGTCAGCTCTAAAAGAATGTTCTTTAAAATGTGTGTGTATGTGCATGTGTGAGTGTGTGTATGTGAGTCTATGTGTGTGTATATATGTTTGTGTGTATGAGTATGTGTGTATGTGAGGGTGTTTATAAGTATGTGTGTGTGTATATATGTGTTTGTGTGTGTATCTGAAAGTGTGTGAGTATGAGTGTGTGTGTGTGAATATGTGAGAGTATGTGAGTATGAGTGTCTGTGTATGTGTGTGAATGTGTGTATATGTGTGTGTTTGTGTGTGTGTGGTATATGTGTATGTCTGCCCACGTGTGAGTGTGTGTGTGTGTGGTGTATAGTGTGGTTTTCTTTCAAGCTTGCCCTCAGGATAAATATTTTCTGTAAAATTTATTTAGGCATTAGGGTTGAAGAGATGGCTTAGCAGTTAAGAACACTTCTGCTCTTCCAGAGGATCTGGGATGGATTCCCAGCAGCCACCTGATGACTCACATCTGTTTGCAACTGTGGTCCTAGTGGATCTGATCCTCTCTTCAGGCCTCTGAGGGCATTATGCACACATGGGTCACAGTCAAAACACCCATACATATCCAATAATAAACACATTTTTTTTAAAAAATTACATGGGCAACACACAATATTTGTTATGTTTGTGTTGACTCTGTTTTTCAGGTATAGAAAGCTTTTAAGATTTTTATTGTGATTTTGTGTTTGTGGGTGTATAGTAGATACAGAAGCTAGCATTCTGGTAAGCTCTGGTTTTTGTTCTAAATTAAACAGTAACAAAAATCTTTAATTATTGAAAAACTCCCCTTTGTCATTGAGTATATTTGTTCTTTTAAATTTTCTTTTCCACATAAAGCTGGGTGGTAGTTGCACACATGCTTAATCCCAGCATCCAGGAAGCAGAAGCAGGCAGATCTCTGAGTTCAAGGCCAACCTGGTCTACAGATTGAGTCCCAGGACAGCCAGGGCTACACAGAGAAACCCTGTCTCAAAAATCAAAAAACAAAACAAAAATTATTCTGCTTACTTATTGTACGTGTGTGTGTGTGTGTATGTGAGTATATATGTGTGTATGTATGTATATATGAGTGTGTATGTGTGAGTGTGTATATGTATGTGAGTGTCTGTGCATGCGTGACTAAGGGTATGTGTGTGAGAGTGTGTATGTGAGGATGAGTGTGTATGTGTGACTAAGTGTGTGTGTGTGTGTGTGTGTGTGTGTGTGTGTGTAGGTCAGAGAACAACCTGTGGGAGTCAGTTCTCTCCTTCTACCATGTCGGTTCCAGGGATCGAACACAGGATGCCAGGCTTGGTGGCAAGCACCTTTTCCATCTTGCCAGCCCCAGGTAGACTCATTCTTACAGACTTTCAGTATGGCCAGAGCTTGAGAATGTCCTGTTTGATTGTGTCTCCTTTGCTTTAACTGTATGAGCAAGTGACCGGCCAGATAGTAATACCCGTCCGAGTTAGTTGTCCGGTGTGTGCTAGGTGGGCTTCCTGGTGAGGCTTGGGAGGCTATGTAGTTGAGAGACATTGATCACCCCTTCCGGAGGCTCCTGCTCAAGCTGAGGCTCGGCCTCTTGCTAGTCAGTTTCATCTGTCTCATCATGGATTCTCAGGCATGGCTTCTGCTCTTGAGACTTCCCTGGCTGTTACCCCTAGCTGTGGGCCTGGGGTATACACACAACTCCAAAAGCGCATTTCCTGTCTTGAGGGCTGTGGTTTGCAGAGAGAAGTCCCCAGCTCCCTGGTGGCTGGTCTGTACCCATTTTCTTTCTGTTGTGAGTTCTCTCTGCCTGAGAGATGGACCTTGGTTTCCTTTCATCTTAGAAGTGTCCCCTGCGCCTTTTCTTGTCACCTCAGCAGAACTTGTGCCTTGGCTATGCCTTCGCTGAGTCTCCGCACGAAGCCTGAGGTGTCTAGCCTTATCTTTCATGCTGCTGTCTTCGCTCTGCTTTGCTCTTATTCGTCTCCAAAAAGTCAGTTGTTCAGCCGTCTCCGTGACTGCCTTTGCTGGAAATGTTGCTTAGTGAGGAGATTCGGTGTCATCGTGGTGTCTCTGTCGTTGTGACCCCCTCATTCCCAGGTATTGCAGTGGAAATCCTTTGGGTGCTGTGATTATTTTAATTAAAATTCAAGCTACACCTGTACCCTCCAGCTGCTCTTTCTTCCTGGATGTGTGGTTTGTTTCTCCTGAGCAGGCTTCCTGCTTCTGTTCCTGAGACTCAATAAGGAGAGTTAGCACTTTCCACAGACTCCTGGGATCTAGGTCTGGTTAGGGAACTGGCACCCTACTCCCATGAGACTTCGCTTCTGGCAGCAGCTTTGGAGTTAGGGTCGTGCCGATGCTTGCTAAGGCAGATATGGAGCCATGGCAGCTCCAGTGCCTGTCTAGAGTCCCGGCACCTCTAAAAGACTGCGTGCTAATGTAGCTAGAGAATGGTAGAAAGGTGGGTACTGTTGAGGTGACTATAGAAACCTTATATGTTTCTTGTAATAAAAAGATATTGAGTGTGTCTGCAAACGTGTGTGTATGTGTAAGTGTGCATGCTGTGTGGCATGGGCGTGAAGGTCAGAGGATAACTTGTAGGAGTTGTGTTTAACCCCCATGTGGGTTCTAGAGATGAGACTGGCTAGGTCATCAGGTTAGATAGAAAGCGTCTACCGAGCCATCTCAATGGCCCCTACTTTGGGTGTCTCTCAGGGTGGCGAGGGAATCACCCAGGTTTTGATACTGACTGACTATAGCCACAACCTGATGCTTTACACCCGACAAGTGTTTTGAGTCTCTGATTGCTTCTCTCAGTGGCAAAGCAGAGAATGTCACAGCCACACTTTCCAGGGAGCTGCAGGCATCACAGGGCAGCATCGCTGAGCCTGGCACTTGGGTGCCCAGGAAGCAGCTGGCTCTTTCTTCTGCCCGTCTGTACCTGTGTGGTGTGCGTGGAAACACATGAGGTTCTGAGCCTGACTCTCGGGACACACTTGTGAAAGAAACCGAGGCCTTGAGTGGGTGAGGCATCTGCTCCACAGTGGGATCACAGCCAGCAGGAAGCATGACGGGCTGACAGTGTGCTAGGGACAAAGTGCTGCAAAAGAAGCAGCGGGCAGGGTCCAGGGTCTTGGAAGTGACAGCGGAGAAGGATCTCTGCAGAGTTAGGCAGGCTTCCCCGAGAAGAGCACACTCTGGGCAGCTAAGGGAGTCAGCCAGGTGCCCATACCGGAAGTGGATGTTGCATGTGCACAGACAGGTGAAGTCCTTCATGAGGCCTGCAGTGCCAGCTCACTGGCAGTAAGGCAACAGGAGGGGTGACGAGCAAGCCGTGGAAGTTGGGGGTCATAGAAGAAGGAGGTCAGAAGGTTAAGGAAGGGGAGGTTTGAAGGGATCCAGCAGGACGTGGCTTATGCTATGAAATGTGAAGTCTCTGGTGTCCTGTAGCAGAGGATATGGGGCCAAGCATGGGTTCTGAAGAAATGTCCCGAATGGAGATGACACCTCAGGATGTGTGTGTGTGTGTGGTGTGTGTGTGTGTGTGTGTGTGTGTGTGTCTGGACACTTGTGTGACAAGATGGTGAGAGTAGGGGTGTCTGTTTCTGGGTGTGTTTTGAACTCCGAGGCCTTCGTGGGTTGAGAAACCGACCTTGAGAACTGAGTGATGGAGGATCTCCAGCGTAGATAAAGAGACGATGCCATCTCTACACGATACGGATTTAGCAGAAGATAAGGGTGCCATCGACAGCATCTTCTGGAGACTGTCGGTTACCAGGCCCTTTACTTGGGAAGTCAGCATTGACGTTGACAGCGTTGGATTGTGGCTGTCTGGGGACCAGACCAGAATCGAGGCATGTACAGCCCACATTGGTTGAGTGTTTGGATGTGGAGGAGTGAGGTGTCGTGTGTTCCTTTATGGGGCGAGTAGGCGCAGCCCCATGTGGAGTTTTCTTATTGTAGTGACAAATACTGATGAAAGCAGCTTAAGGAAAGAGAGGCTTGTTTTAGCTCACAGTTTGAAGATGCAGTCCACCATGGCAGGAAATGCATGTAGCAGGGGTCACATGGCATCCGCAGTCAGGAGGCAGGGAGAGAGGAATACTGGTGTTCAGCTGGCTTTCTCTTAATTCAATCCAGGAGCCCAGCCCATAGAATTTTGCTGCCTACATTTATGACATCAGTTAACCCAATCCAGAAGCCCCGACAGACGTGCCCAGAGGGTAAGGTTGCAGAGGACCAAACTCGACAACCTGAGTTCAGTCCCAGAACCCACATGGTGTGGACACAAAATAAACAAATAGATGTAAAATGCTTTTTGAATGACCAGGGTGTTGTCTTTGAGGTGATTTAACAGTATCAACCATCACAGGCTTCATGAGAACACTGGATGAAGCTGTGTCTAGTTGAGAATCTGTTTAGAGTCTGAGAAGTACTGGGTGACTCATCCCAGTACATCTGGAGCTCACATAAACAACCTCTTTATAAGTGTCCCAGATACTCCTTGGGGGCATACTTACATAGGAAAACATACCCTGTTTATCAGATATTTAAATTGAACTGGGCGCTCTGCACTTCCATTTGCTAAATCTGGTCCCTCTTCCCGGCAGGTTCTTGTTCATTACACAGGCCACCCTAGCAACCTGTCAGGTTGCTAAGTAACAGGACTTGACTTCGAAAGAGCCATTTGATTTTTTGTTGGTTTCCCCGGGCTCCTGGGTCAGCCTTTTCCCCCTTGACTGAGCTGCACATCAGAGCATGGGAGCACTCCACGAGTCCTGAGTGCCTTTTGCTTCAGTTTGTTCTGCATAGATGAGCTATTTGCAGGTCTGAAACCGGATCTAGAGTCCTGCTGACCGTGACAGTGTGGGACACAGGGAGGGAATGCAGCTGGAAGCTGATACACAGATGTGTAGCGTCCTCAGTTTCTGGAAAACAGGTGTTGGATCGGTGCTGGAACACAGAGGCCTTGGGTAGGTTCTGCTGGGGGAGATGACTCCACCCAAGAGCTCTTTATAATTCTGTCCTTAGCATTTGGTCTGCTGATGGTCACCTCTTATCCATTCAGGGCTGAACTCCCAGAATTCCCTGTATTCCCCATCCCTCAAAATTGATGCATTGAAATCTCAATTCCCACTTCCTCGGAATGGAGACAAGGTCATGAGAGAAGTGACAAAGGTTAAATGGGGTTGCTAAGGTGGGCTCTAGTCCAATCTGATTGATGTCCTTGAAAGAAGATATAGACACACACAAAAAGGTGGGAGCCTGCGAGCATAGTGGGAAGATGGTCTACACGTGGCTTTGACCTTGTACTAATAGCTTCCAGGAAGAATATTTCTTAGTGCAAGCTACCTCATTCGTGGGACTTCTTACGGTAACTATCGTTCAAGGAGAGGAGGTGAGAGAGATCACATGAGGTTTGCAGGTAGTGCTGGCTGACCCTTAGGGATCAAAGATGTTCTCCAGAGGGCAGGTCCTAGCCATAACCTGCTGGGACCACAGTACTGGGAACAAGAGGTGTCAGTGTAGACTTGTGGGTGATCTGGTGCTGCTGGCCTGTCACTCTTCTGGGGCACAGCTCCTGAACAGATCTTACAAGCCTGTGGAGGAGGGGATCTGACAGACGGCACCCAGAGTGATTCTGCAGTTGCATGTTCATAGCCTTGGGTGTGGAACCTCCCCTGACAGCAGAGGTTGGGTCACACGAGGAATGTGCATGGCTAAGGGAGAAAGCACAGACTGAGGTCACAGCTCTGGCCAAATCTGTGTATGTATCATGCATGGGCTCCGTGAGGAGATTGGGAAAAAACCCCAGAAGGATCCTTACAGCAAGCGATCCTTATGGCAGTGACATCTGTAATTAAAGTAATTAAAGTATCGCTTTTATGTCCTTGTTCTTAGGAATCCACTTGAGGAATATTCTTACATCCCTGGTGCTGTTTGGATTAGCGTGCCGTTTAAAGATGTGTCTCTCTTCGTTAAAAAACGTCGCTTCAGATTCAGAAACAGGGCTTAGAAGTCAGGGTTAGTTGGAGAGAGCAGCGTGGAAGGTGGTTTCTGGATTTCCAGTTCACGGATGTGCTGGTCATCCTGGTCAACAGAATACTGCTGTGGGGGCTTTGCTTTTTGTTGCCCGGTTAGGAACTTGGGCTGAGAGATTTGGCCAATGAGGTTGGAGTATCACTTGATGGACAGGTAGACTTGTCAATGAGGTTGGAGCATCGTTTGATAGACAGGTGGACTTGCCAATGAGGTTGGAGTGTCACTTGCTGGAGAGGCGGGCTTGTCGGGTGAGTGTCCCGCCCAGGTCTCAAGCGCAGGTCGCTGGAGGGACTCCATCTACAGTGGCCAGTTGAAGGCTCAGGGTGAGTATGCAGATGTGAGCGCTCACACAGGCACGTGCGCACATGTGAACACACTTGTATGCGTGGGTGTGCTCATTCTGGAATGTGCTTACGTAGACATGTACTTGTCCATGCCGTGTTGGTACAGTCACGTGTGATCCCTGCACCTGTGTTACTGGAAGGGTTGGTGTGGACCGTGGTAGAGTGTGACTCCTGGCTCCTGGGACCACAACCGACAGCTGGGTTTTGGCATACGATTGCCTGCAGCTCTGTCCTCAGCTGTGCCGACATGCTCCCTGGAAAGGCTCTGATATGGCGCCTAGATTTTAAGGAGACCCACGGGTGTGTGAAGTCACAGGGAATCACTGGATTTACAGAAAGACATCAGAACATAGGGACCACTCGGCTGATGTAAACAGGCTCGTGACACTCTTCAGTCTGATCCGACCGACACCTCCTGGATAGGCTCTCTCCTTCCTTGGGTGTTTTCTGTAGGGAGACAGGGCTCTGAGAGGATGGTGACCTGCTTTGGTTCCCAGGTCAGTCTGAGAGTGTAGGGTTACAGAGAGTTCATTCCTGTGGGCACTTAGTGAGCGACTAGGCATGGCTTAGTCTTGGTGGTTGATGTGACCCGGATGCATTCCATGCCTGAGTGTGGAATGGCCCTCCCTGACCAAAGCTTGGGTCTCCGGGGAAATTGAAACAGAAAGCTTTTTCTATGAGGGGCATTTGTTGAGCTGTGGGTGGAGTGTGGGAGAGAGAATCTGGTTTTCTACAAAGGTTCTCAGCCCACCCTGAGTGAAGAGCAGAGAGTAGGAGGGGGGTGGAGGCAGCAGAGACACCATGGGTTTTAGGGCCTGTGGGGTCTTTTCTTCCTTTCGGGCTGCTGCTGAAGCCCCTGTGACAGCTGAGGGCTGGTTGTTGCCTTGGAACAAAAGTCTGCTCTAGGAGGGACAGACCCTCTCCTGCCCCATGAGAACTTCTGGCCCTTGGAGATCTGTGGACAGAAGGTCTCTGGTGGTTTTCCCATTGTGTGTCCCTCTTCCTCGCCCCCTCCTGTTCTCAGGTCTGTAAAAAAATCTACCCTTGTTTCTCCACCCAGCTGCCTATCTCCTGCTGTGTCAGGTGCTTGCCTGGGTGGAACATGAGGATGTTGCCGCCGTCAGGCCATCCTTGGTCCTCCTTCATGCCAGCCAGTACTGTTCCCTGTCACTCTATGTCATATCCTTGACCCTCAGGCTTTGTTCGGCATGCCCCTGCATCAATTTCCAAGCCTCAGCAGGAGCCCAGGGCAGGGAGGGAAAGAAGCTGATAAAGGCCACTGCACTGAGGGACCATGTGGGCGTCACCTGGATGTGTGAGCCAGTTGGAGCTGGGGCCATGGAGACAAGGTTTGGGAGGAAGGAAATATCAACAGTTTCCTGGCAAGGACGTGTTTCCATGGAGCCCGGGATGAAGCCAGATGAGCAGATGCAAGGGTGGGACAGAGCCACCGTTCCATGGTATCCTCCCAACTCTTGAGAGCAGAGACAGGCGAAAGCTTTGCAACTGGGCTTTGGTGGGGGAAGGAGCTGCCTATAACTCAGTGGCATCCGAAGCTTTCATGACTGAGGCTTCGATGGTAGCCTATCTTATAGACGGACATCCCAGCTCTGCCTTTCTGAGCTTTTGCTCCTACCCAGTGGGGTACCGGGAGGGGAGTGAGCCCAGAGACAGGCTGCAGGCCTCGTGGAAACTTCTTAGCCACACACAGGTCCCCTCATGGCGTGATGCCAGTTCCCTTCACCCCTCAGCACAGCCTAGGTGTGGGTAGAACCAGGACCAGCTGGGCATCAGTATCTTAGAGCTCACAGAGGGCTGGCGGTCGGGGGAACAGAAATCTAAAGAAGTTAGGTTTCCATGTGCACATCTGGTAGGGGAAGCTTTGTGATCCAGAAAGACTGGAGCCAGCTTTCCCCTGTGGGGACTTTCATCTCCTGCTCCCGTCCAACCTCATCTATCAGTGAATGACCGCATGCTCGGTGGGATTCGTGTCTGGCTCGCTATGCAGAAGGAGGGCAGCTGGGCTCTCTCAGCTCGGTCTCACTGCCTGTGGGAAACCTCTTCTGTTTATCGCTACTGGAAATGGCATGGGCGGGGCTTATCCCCGAAAACCGTGCATTCTCTTTAAGTGTACCCTAAATACCACAGCTATGGAATCTGTGCCTGACTGGATACCACTCTGTGTGCCCCTGGGGTCCTGGAAACTGTCTATCAAATCTAAAGCAGGTGTCAAAAAAGCGTCTGGCATAATACTTCTCACTGGCTACCAGGATCGGTTAAGGTGTCCTGTTGGGTGCAATGCATCCTGGGACAGATTCCATCATATCTTTGTGGGTGAGGATGAAGCAAATTCGTATTTTCTCTGAGACAAAATGAGGGGGAAATGGGAAAATTGCTAGATTGACATCCTATGAGCAATATCTGACTCCTTCCCAAGTGCCCCAGTGACTATACAAGAGTGAGCCAGGCCCGCCCTGCACCTGCGCTCTGAGCTGCTGCAGTTTCCAGGAGTTGACTGTCGGCCACCTCACCCACCTGCGTGACACTCAGGCACACGGTCTTTAGCTATGTCCTCTGCCTTCCTGATAACCTCAGCCGAGGCACAGTGGCTACTCGGATGAAACGAGGCGAACCAGCCGGCAGGAGCTCAGAGAGTGGGCCCTTCAGGGTGCTGCAGGCAAGTGAGCGCCTTCCAGCCATGGGATGAATGGATGGATGGATTAATTTATTTGTTTAGACACAATCTCGTGTAACCGCGATCCTTGAACTTTGAACTTGTGATCCTGCTGCCTCCGCCTCCCAAGTGCTAGGATTATATGTGTGTACCACCATGCCTGGTTTGTGCAGTGCTACTTCCTCAACCCAACTCCATGAATCTGAGCTATGGGTACAAGCCAGGCAGGGAGGGGTGGGAGGAGTCCAAGAGCAATACTCTGATGACCTCCCTTTGTCTCTTCTATCCCTCTCCTCCTCTCCTTTCCCCCTCTTCCTCCCTCCTCTTTTCTCCCCTTTTTCTTTCTGTCTCTCAAACGTACATCATGTGTATGTGACTGTTGCATGCACGTATCCGTGTGCACCACACATGTGCTTATTATGAGCTTGGTATGTACAGAGGTCAGAAGAGGTGTCAGTTCCCCTGGGCTGGAGTTGTGAGCTGCCACACGAGTGTTGGGAATTGAACCCAGATTCTCCGTAAGAGCATCAAGGGCTCTTAACCACTGAGCCAGCTCTGCAGATCCTACCCTCCTTTCTCTCAGCCTGCTGAGGGACTGCTGGGAGCACAGCGCCTCAGACGTGGCCGAGCTGATTTCGTTTGCTTGGTCAGAAGAGACATGCGGTAGATGAGCGAGGAACAGGTGAGAGCTGGAGCTTCTGTTGGGTGATGTGAGGAAGCTGAGGTCAGTGACAGTGGGTCAGTATATACATGCAGGTGACAGTGGATCAGTATATACATGCAGGTGACAGTGGATCAGTGTAT
>NW_021604626.1:4463869-4466662 GCF_004785775.1 Grammomys surdaster
TATACATGCAGGTGACAGTGGATCAGTGTATGCATGCAGGTGACAGTGGTTCAGTGTATGCATGCAGGTGACAGTGGATCAGTGTATGCATGCAGGTGACAGTGGATCAGTGTATACATGCAGGTGACAGTGGATCAGTGTGTACGTCCAGATGACAGTGTGCGGCGCGCAGCCTCGCCGATAAGGAGAACGCCACACTCAGGATTCTTCTGACATCAATTTATTGTACAGCTCTTTAGATGGCAGTGAGGGGAGGGACCCCAAGCCCCAAAAACCTGTGGCTTATATAGAGCCCTAGGAGACGTGCCACACACTCATTGGCTCTCACGACATCGCCAATTAGCATACTGGTTTTCGCGCCTTGGGCAGGCACACATTCAAGCAAGGCTCTCAAGAAGAACCAGGAAGCAGGAAACCGGCGCCATTTTGCAATGGCAAACGCAGCTCCTAACATCTCCCCCTTTTTTATTAAATTGCTGCAACAATTTTCCAACTGTTATTTCGCCGATCAAGCCCACCGTTCTAGCAGTAAGGCGTTCAAGGCAGTTAAACAGTATTGAGACCCTCCACACTTATGTCCCGTGCAATGGCAACCCTAGCCCTGGGAAGTGTGGAGGACTACCACTCAGGATTCCTGGTGCAATGGGAACACGAGCCCTCAGGGTATCCCATTGAATGATAGTGTCTCATTGTTTAAGCATATTTAACCAAGCTTGAGGGGATATTCCCTGCTCTGAGGCAAGCAGTGCTTGAGTGATAAGTACTTTATCTTTATGATGTTGTTTTTTAAATTTGCAGAGCAACCAGTGTGTGATCAGCACTCCCCCAAAGATCATACAGCCAAACATTCCCACCCCCATCCACTCCTTAAAAAAGGAGAAGGTGGACGTGAGCCAGGAAGTGAAGTCTCTAACATTAATCGGGTTTATTCTGGTCCCATTCAAAACAGCAATCTTGAGCAGGAGTTCTTCTTGTAGCTCCTCAGCCTGTTGTGACCAATTTCCTAGAGTTGCAAAGGCTGATAAACTGGTAGCAGCCCCCGCTAAATTTGTCTTCAGGGGTTGGTGAGTCCTCTTTCACAGTTCTGGTCAGTCTGCTTGGTATCCAGATTGGATTTTCTTGATCCTGTGGAAAAACACAAACAGCTCCCCTGGATCTCACTAAAATTGGATCCGGTCCCTTCCATTGGTTAGTTAAGATATCTTTCCATTTAACATATTCTTTTTGAGGACTTGGAGCCACATGTCTGTCAGCAGCAGATTGCCCATCAGAATCCAGATTTAAAAAATTTAAGGTAAATAGGGCTAGGGAGATAGATGTCTTAGGTCCCATCTTGGGGCCTATTCCTCCCTTTTGTTTTTGTAAATAAGTTTTCAATGTGCCATTGGCACGTTCCACAATCCCTTGTGCCTGAGGATTATATGGCAAGCCAGTTATATGACGGACACCAAGCCTTAAGCAAAACTGTTGAAAGGTTTTAGACGTATAGGCTGGTCCATTATCAGTCTTCAGCTGAAGAGGCTTGCCCCAAGCAGCCCAGGCTTCAAGGCAGTGAGTAATAACATGTACTAGTAGTGCCAGGTGCTCTACATTGTCTTTGTATGTGTCCCAGTTTTCCACACCTGAAACATTTAACATTAGAGGCCCTCTGAGCCGCTAAAACAGCAGCTGCCAATCTGGCATTAGATAGAGGTCCTCCTATTTCTCTCCAAGCCTTCATCCATGCATTTAATCCTTTCCCTTTCCAAGGTGTTGGTTTTTTCTTTTTAACTCTAACTACTTCCTCCATTGGTTGGGCAGATGGGGCATACCCCGGTGCATAAGGCGAATCCAGCCCGTATCTTTCAGACTCATAACGGGCTGCTTCTTTATCTAACTCTGCCTGTTCCTCAAGATCTAACACACTATCTTCTTCATCCCCCGAGGACGTCTCCTCAGAGTCGAAGTCATTAATTCTTAAATTCTGAAACTCAGTTAACACAGGATATAGTTTTCTCTTAGGCTCTTCCTGTTTTTTATGTTCCTTTTTTGTAGCTACTTCTTTCTTAATTTCCTCTTTTTTCTTTTCCTTTTTCTTTATTTTATTTTTAGCGCTCTTATCCTTTTCTGCTTCTGATAGGCTATCCTGGTGTTCTGCTAAAGCTCTTTGTCCCTCTCTTACCTTGTCTTGGCATTTTGTATCCTCTATACACGGAGGGCAAGTACACTCCTTTCCTTGTGTATGGTAATTAAAACAGAAGCAGAGCACAAGAACTACCACAGCCCAAACAAGGATAGCAATAGCAAAATAGACAGGATCCACCATACCTTGCAAAAAAGCGTCTAGACTTCTCACGCCGTCAGTTCTGAACCCTCTGTTGAGCCAACAGGGTCCCTCGAAACTGGATAAAACACCGAGACGTTTGGCTTTGTTCCCGGGTTTTCCGGCACCAGTTTGCGGCGCGCAGCCTCACCGATAAGGAGAACGCCACACTGAGGATTCTTCTGACATCAATTTATTGTACAGCTCTTTAGATGGCAGTGAGGGGAGGTACCCCAAGCCCCAAAAACCTGTGGCTTATATAGAGCCCTAGGAGACGTGCCACACACTCATTGGCTCTCACGACATTGCCAATTAGCATACTGGTTTTCGCGCCTTGGGCAGGCGCACATTCAAGCAAGGCTCTCAAGAAGAACCAGGAAGCAGGAAACCGGCGCCATGTTGCAATGGCGATCGCGGCTCCTAACAACAGTGGATCAGTATATACATGCAGGTGACAGTGGATCAGTGTATGCATGCAGGTGACAGTGGAT